>NW_027286985.1:21997468-22172468 GCF_022747635.1 Hetaerina americana | reverse complement strand
TTGAAAAAGAATATGACGTAGAGGAAGACAGCTTAGGTCCAGGCATACTAGGCAATGAGATAGAGAGGACATTTAGGGAGATGAAACTTAATAAGGCCGTGGGGTTGGATAACATTCCCGCGGAACTATTGAAATGTTAAGGAAATTTTGGGAGGAAGAGGCTATATGGGCTGATTATTAGTATTTATGAAGAAGGAATCTGGCCGGAAGACTTTGTGAGATCAGTTTTAGTTCCTATTCCGAAAAAGTTAAAGGCTACATCATGTGAGGACTACAGGACGATAATCTTGTTATCCCACGCAGCTAAAGTTGTTCTCAGAATCATAAACAAAAGGATAGAGAGTAGGGCAAATGATTACTTAGGGGAGGATCAGTTGGGTTTAGGAAGGGGAGAGGTACGCGAGATGCCATTGCAGTAACGAGATTATTAATCGAGAGGAATATAGAACACAACCTGGAGGTATTTGCCTGTTTCCTAGATTTCGAAAAAGCGTTTGAGAGAGTGAATCGGGAAAACTAATGAGTATATTGCAGAAAATAGGATTAGATTGGAGGGAAAGGAGGCTAATCCGCAACCTGTACATGTCTCAGACTACTCAGGTGCGATTAGGGAACGGGAAGTCCGGTTGGGCAGTGTTAGGAAGGGGTGTAAGGCAGAGTTGCCCATTGTCACCGTTGCTGTTCAAACTGTATCCAGAGGAAATGATCAAAGAGGCATGGGAAGAACTCGAGGTAGGAATGAAAGTGGGCGGGGAATTCTTAAAACCAGTTAGGTTTGCTGATGGCCAAGCTTTAGTTTGTCAGTCAGCCAAGGAGCTGCAAGCATTGCTTAGTGGATTGGAAATTCAGTGCGACAGGTATGGGATGAGAATCAATATTAATAAAACAAAGGTTGTGCAATTTTCTAGGAAGAAAAAGGCTAACCTTAACATTAAAATAGGAGGGCAAAAACTAGAGCAGGTAGAACAGTTTACTTATCTCTGTAGTGTTTTGGACCAACACGGTCAAAGTAGTAAGGACGTAAGGAAAAGAATTGTGCTAGGCAAAGAGACTTTCACAAGGAGGAGGGTTGATTACGGGGACGTTGAGTAAGGATGTTAAGAAAAGACTCGTAAAAACTTTGATATGGAGCGTAGCTATGTACGGCGCGGAAACGTGGTCATTGATGCAGGAGGATAGATGTATACTGGAGGCTTTTGAAATGTGGGTGTGGAGAAGAATGGAGAAGGTGAAATGGACAGAGGAGAAAACAAATGGGGAAGTACTTGGTATGGTTGGCGAAGAGAGGGGTTTGTTGGGAGCAATCCTACGGAGGCAGGAAAGGTGGATGAAGGGGGTATTGACCGGCAGCGGGAAATTGAAGACTGTAATTGAGGGGAGAATTTTAGGCAAACTAGGAAAGGGAAGGAACAGGATAGGGATTTTGGACGGGATGAAGGGAGGAAGAAAGTACTTAGAGCTGAAGAGAGACCTGATGTAAAGTAGGATGTTGTGTTTTGTTAGGGGTCACAAATTATTTAATTAGTAATTATGTATCATATTTTATTAGTAAATATGTATATTATGTATTATATGTGTATTATGTACACATTTATGCATATACATGCATATGTATTGCTCCTCCTCCCTACTTTCTGCGAAAATTCCTTTGAAAGGCTCACAGAAATCAGGGAGGAGGGTAGTGGCATGGCAAACTAAGTAATGTATATATATATATATATATATATATATATATATATATATATATATATATATATATAAATGTGTTTGTGTTATATTGCTCTCGTTAGGGCTTCTACATAAGCGATATAGTATAACGAACCACCCCTCCGCCACTCCCTTTTCTCTACTGCCTCTTCACCATCATCGTCTGGGTGGGGTTCGTCCCTCCCTGATCGTTATCGTTATCGCGAAGGTGTTGATGCCGCAAGGCGCCATTTCATATTTCGCTTAAAAATGTCGATAGGGGTGATAGCCTCGTGAACCTGATCCCAGTGATGCGTGTCAGACAAAATTCTGTCGTAAGGGCGAGCACTTCCAAGAAAAATTTAAGATTTTCAAGTGACACGCGTGTTAATTTTTTCCTTTATTCCTCTTTGCCTGCTGCATAATGGTAATTTAAGTACTACTCGAAGAGCAATGAGACAACAGCCGACGTGTGTCTTCTAACGGCATTAACAAGCAGTAAAAACTTATTAGTGGTAGCAATTAGGGAAGCTAACCTACAGCTGGGGACATATGTACATCCAGGCATCGGTGGGTAGGTTTTTTTGGATAGGATGTTCTGGGAATGGAGAGGGGGTGAATTGAATCTTAGTATTAGCGTGCTCTTAACGCGAATTTGCCCAAGGATCCAAAACTTTACGTATAATTGGACGGACGGCGTATTCCACTTCAAAATGTCTCCAACTGGCACCAAAATAATGAATTGGAATACCACTGAGAAACTTCCCGCCTTCGGGATCGAACCAAGCTTCCGGGAGTGGGATGTGAGTGCACAAGCCACCGTGTCATTCTGAGTCTATCAGAATAAACTTCCTTAATTCATTTGTGAATAGGATACAATAAAATAAATATGATATTTTTCATAATCGTGGTATATTTTGTAAAATATTTTGGGGATTAAAGGGGAGCATCTCGTAACCGTCCCCCAATCATTGATTTTTTGTAGGCTTCAAATTTTAAATATAATATCACCTATCACCATTAGTTCCGATAAAATTAAGACTGTTTCTAAATTTTAAGCAGTGAAGGAGATATCGTTGATTTTTATTTCTGTCATTTCTTTTCACGTGATATCCAGGCACGTGATATTGTAGGCATTCTAGACCCATAATGATAGGACACCAGGGCTAACCGGAGAAACTTGATGAAGGAAAAGTGAACTGAAGGAACGTCGGGAAAAACTGATCGGTGAAATAAATGAATATATGTGAAATGTTGGGTATGCAAGAATATTGCTTGGAGGCTGGTGAAAACCAGTATTAGGGTTAATGGTTAAGTTTGACGGTGAGTAGTTACAACAGTACTGACGTCAATCGTGAGCCATTCCTTACTTGCTCTATTTGTGTCTGAAATTGTTCATGTCCATTATCCTAGGTTCCTTCAAAAATAATTCAATAGGCTAGTGAGTTGATTCCCTAACATGTTCGTTGTTTTTCGCTTTGGCGTTCATTTTTAATTGTGCTCTCATTCTTATTGACCTACGGCTGTTTTCTAAGTCTTGTGTTTTTGTTGCTCTGGAATTCTGCAAGCCATTTGGACCGCCACCATCATCAACACCTTTTACATTAACGCCATATCCACAATAGCAATTATATCGAATCGAAACTTCGTCAGCTGTATTTCGTGTGTAGATACATTTTTACTGCAAGGTAAAGATCTGTCTAATTCGATGCTGTAAACGCAACAAGGAAATAAACCCTAGGGGAAGGGCTTAATGAAATTTTAGTGCATAATTTGAATTTTTAATTCTATTTTGCGCCGGTAAATATTTATTGGCAATAATTTGCCTTGGCAAAGAGTAGCCGGATACGATTGTGAATAATAAATGAAAAGACGAAAGAGGCATCGAACTAGATTTCTTTTTTGTGATCTGAAGAAATTTTCATTACATATTCCAACTATCAAACATTCACAAAATCCAATTTTAAAGTAACCAATAACATTCTTATGTATATTATTTATTGAAACTAAGAGGTGCTAGATTTAAAATTATAAAAGTTTAGATTGATATATTTTTCAATAGTTAATTTCGGTCTCGTAACGTTTTCAAATATTTGTTGGTGGTTTAGCCAATTTAGGTGCTATTATTAATATATATTAGCTCTATACGCTCTATAATGTCCTTTCGTTTGTCGGTTCATTTGTTAACTCCCGTGTTGCACCGTTTCATTCGACTTTAAGGGGTAAAGAGAAATACATTTTACATCGTAAGCTGAAGTCACAAGTATATGTTATTCAACTATCTAGAAGTAGAATTCGACCAAATGTCAAAGGCCTGAGTCCGCCACGTAAAAAGCAGCCTGAGAAAAGTGTCTGTAAACTTATATTCATTACATTTGTGTACTACTCAAAGTGAAAATTACTTAATATTTACAATTACTTTCCCATTATGCGAAATAACACTATCAAATAGAAAGCAATTAATATTTTATGGGCGATAATCTGAAGTCTTGATTTTGATAACTTTATCTATGAAAAGGCGCGCCGCAATATGTTTTGGGTTGCTATCGATTTAGATAGGGATCTTGTTACTTAGTAACCCTTGGAACAAAAATAGCATTATTCACGATAGGATAAGTATGATAGCATTAACTTGTATACCATAGATAGTGTTTTGCATGGCTGGAAACTAATTAATTAACCACTAAATACGGAATTATTACAAACTATTAGAAAGAAAACGCCCCACTCAAACGCAAAACTTACAACACTAATCAACCATCTACCGCTGTCTATACTATTATTATAAGGTAATCTACTGCTTAAGGTAGGTTTTTGAATGGACACAAGTACCAAATAAATATTTTGTGACTCCTAACAAAACAAAATTCAATCCAGTAACCTACTTAACATCAGGTTCCTCCTCATCTCTGACTACTTCCTTCCTCCCTTCATCCCGTTTAACATCCCTATCCTGTTCCAGCCCTTTCATCGTTTGCCCAATATTTTCCCCTCTATTTCAGTTTTTAGCATCCCATTGCCAGTCAATTCGCCCATCATGCATGTTTACTGCTTCCATAGGATTTCTCTCAATAAACCTCTCTCTTCGTTCACCATACCATGTACTTCCTCATTTGTTTTCTTGTCCGTCCATTTCACCTTCTTTATTCTTCTCCACACCCACATTTCAAAAGCCTCCAGTCTACGTCTATCCTCCTACTTTAATAACCACGTTTCCGCGCCGTACATAGCTACGCTCCATACCAAAGTTTTTACGAGTCTTTTCTTAACATCCTTACTCAAAGTCCCTGTCATCAACTTCCTCCGCCTTGTGAAAGCCTCTCTGCCTAGCGCAATTCTTCTCCTTACGTCCCTACTGCTTTGACCGTGTTGGTCCAAAACACTACCGAGATACACTGAATGGTTGAGGCCTTAACTTTGTAGAATTCCATTTTTAACTTAGGAAAAATAATATTATCTTTGCTTTCTACAAAATAAACTTTATTCGTCGACTAGTTTCGTTTACACTGTAACATCATCAGGACTAGTGAGTCACTAGTCCTGATGATGTTACAGTGTAAACGAAACTAGTCGACGAATAAAGTTTATTCTGTAGAAAGCAAAGATAATATTATTTTGCCTAAGTTACAACCGAGATACGTAAACTGTTCTACCTGCTCTAGTTTTTGCCTTCCAATTTTAATGTTTAGCTTAGCCTTTTTCTTTTTGGAAAATCGCATAACTTTGTTTTATTAATGCTGTCTATATATGCACCAAAAATTAAAAACTCGAATTATTTCACCCGAAGATGTTATTTACATTAGTCAAATGATAAAATGTCTTCTAAATGTATTCTAAATGAAAGAGGTGGCTAATAACCCCCATGTAAACATTGTTCAAATTCAGTGGCAAAGATAAGAATCCAATGTATTTCTCTGCATGTCAAAATCACTCACATTTTCTCTGAAATATTTTTCAAGTTTGCGTAAATGGTATTTTCCTTCGCGTGGTAATCTTTTCCCTTTTCCTCTAATCCTAGGTGGACATTTTTTAGCCTTCCAATCGTAAATATTTGAGGATAAAGCATTGATTGATGGAAAGCGGAGGACAGTCAAACATCGTAGGATTACTTGCGTCCCGGCGTGAATTTATCCCGCAAATCAGACTAATAGTACATAATCCTGCCCTCCCAGCCGCAGCACCCAAAAACATCAAATGCGTTTGTTTGATTACAACCGCTTGCTTTGATTACGAATAGGGTATTAGAAAATGTTCCATCCCGCAAACCTTCTTGTTAAGGTAGCCGCGTCCACTCATTTGCCACCTATGCTCATTTGAAATGCCTGTTGGAGAGACTTTAATGCATAAACTCACCGCCAGTGAAGGTATTCATTAGTGGTATTATGCATGGCTTTGATTTTCGTTGCGAGTAACGGTTCAATAGTCCAGCGGTAGAGATAATTCAAGCATAAAAATACAAAGCCAAAGTGCCTTTCGACCATTAAAGGAAACAATGCGTCGTTGCATTTAAGTATCAATGAGTTTTTAGTATAAGACTGCAGCTTCAAAGGGGATCATGATAATGAAACTAATTGATCCCACCAAAATTTAAATTTATTGTATTCCTACCACCTGTGTTTTGATCCAAAGATTGGTGGATGGATTTTAGCCCTATAATCTGCACTTTTAATGCTAATCCCGATCATCCTGATATACTACCTTGATCAAAAAGTTCCCGGAATAACCACCGTGTGGCGCTCCCATCGTTCCGATTTGAGTTCTGTTTTTTTTTGTTAAATTGGTACATCTGTTGTTGATATTCCCTTTAAATCTTAGTGTCATAACTTGACATTTGCAAAAGTTAAGTAGCCAAGAGTACATCTATCTCTGTGTGTGTTGGCGATTTTTTACAATTGCAGAAATGGATTTAAATTTGCAACAACGAACTTGTATTAAATTTTGCGTAAAAAACGGATTTAGTGGCGCACGGACGTTGGAAATGTTGGAAAAGTGTTTCGGCAACGATTCTCTAAAAAAAACGGTCGTTTACCAGTGGCACGAGCGGTTCAGAAGTGGTCGTGAGTCAATCGAAGATGATGAACGCAGTGGCAGACCATCGACATCGAAAGTCGGTGAAAAAATTGATAAAGTAAAAGAAATGTTGGTCAATAACCGCAAATTAACCATCAGAGAAATAGCGGAGGACTTGAACATTGCCTATGGATCCGCCCAAGACATTGTGGTTAATGATTTGGGTTTCCGTCGTGTAGCAGCAAAGTTGGTGCCAAAAGACCTCAATTTCATGCAAAAAAAGAGACCGTGTTGACGTCGCAAAAGACATGATTTGCGAGGCTGAATCCGATCCCACATTCATCAAAAGGATCATTACTGGAGACGAGACGTGGGTTTATGAGTACGACACGCAATCCAGACATCAGGCAAGTGAATGGCGTTCACCAAATGAGCCGAGACCAAAAAAACCACGTCGTTTTCAGTCAAAAAAGAAGGCAATGCTGACGGTTTTCATGGATTACAACGGTGTAGTGCATCATGAATTTTTGCCAGAAGGCCAGACAGTAAACAAAGAGTATTATTTGGGCGTTATGAGACGTTTGCGTGAAGCAATTCGCCGAAAGAGACCAGAAATGTGGGCAGAAAACTCGTGGATTTTGCACCATGATAACGCACCGTCGCACAGTGCTATCATTATTCGTAATTTTTTGACGAAAAATGCAACAAATACCATCCAACAGCCACCGAATTCACCTGATTTGGCTCCCTGTGACTTCTTTCTGTTCAATCGAGTTAAAAAACCATTACGGGGAACGCGTTTTAGCAGCCGAGAGGAAGTAATGGAAAAATCGCAGGAAGCACTGATGGACATACCGAAAACCGAATATAAAAAATGTTTCGAGGATTGGATCAAGCGCTGGCATAAGTGTGTTGCAGTCGATGGGGATTACTTTGAAGGGGACAATATAGATTTAGATGAATAAACTTGTATTTTTAATTTTCTGAATAAATTCCGGGAACTTTTTGATCAAGGTAGTACCTTCCGTTATTCACCCCATTTTACTTGATCTGCACACGTGTTCATTATTCTTCTTCGTGGGAATCTTTTTAATATTTTCCAAGCAATCCTATTTCAAACTGCACCTAAACTATTTTGCTTATCTCATACCATTTTTTCCACATTGTTTTTTTTTTATTTTGTGTATTTCTCCAATGTCCCTCGTATCAGGTATTTTTTTCCAACGTCTGCAATTCATAGAATGCTATCCAACCTTTTTACCAATATTTTCAAACATTTCAAATTTCTTGTGTGTGAACTTACATTCTTTGACGATAGAATATCACTAGGCTGACATCTTTTCAACCAGAGCTATTTTGCACATAATATTTCTCTTATGCTATGGTATTGCCGAGGTAGGTGAGAGATTCTACTTACTCTAATATCTCATCCTTTACTTAAATATCTTCCTATATATAGTATTCCCTCTTTAGCATAGTCCTCTTTATTTTGATCATTTTCTTATATCCCTTAAGTACAATTCACTCAATGCAAAATGAACATCTAGCTTTTCTGGATTTCCTACTATTACTGTGATATCATTAAATTACTCAAACTACTTATTTTAATTACCTTTTTGTATTTCGCTGAGAGATATGGCTCTGTAAATTAAGTTGACACCCATGTATTTTCAATAAATTTATTTTTTAATTAAAACATACTGATATGGTTGAGGAACGTAATACTCAGCTTATGGGTTCTAACCCAAAACCTAGTGCATATAAACAAGCCACTAAATGTGATACTCGGGTAATTCGAGAAGGCCTTCTACAACGTTGAATGGAACAAGATTTTCTAAGAAACTTGGATGATGGACTACGATGACTGAAGAATAATGAATCAATCTGCAAGAATCAGATAGCAACCTTGTAAATAAAAAACGGAGCGAAATAGAAACATAAAATAAACAAAGGAGTTACACAAGGATTCAACCTCTGACAACAAAATTCATGCGTTTGTCTAGAAGAGGTGATATAAAAATAATAAACATTGGGCATCAAAGGAGTCAAGGTGAATAAGGAAGCAATGACATGCAGTTTGCAGATGGCATACCAGTAATCACGAAAATGCGAGCAGATTTTGAAATAAATTCAAATGCTATGGACGTTGTACTTCAGGACTTAAATATAAAACTTAACAGGAAAAAATTAGTCTTTGTGTGAAGAAGAGAGCAACTGAAGGCAAATGTAAAAAAAATGAGAAGTTAAAATAGATCAGATGGAATTATTTATCTTCATAGGTAGCATTATAACTTTGGATGGAAAAAGTTGGATCAACATCAAGTGAAATATAGTTCAAGAAAAGAAGGGTCCCTTGATGGAGAGACAACTATTATGATAGTACAAGATATGACAACTATTGGGTTCTAGTCAACGAGGCAAAAATTTTGTATGGAGTTCCACTGTACAAGTGCATAGGAATGAAACTGTGGCAAAGAGGACGTGTGTCTAATAGAAGCCTTTGAAACATGATTCTGGAGGAGAGTGTTGAAGATTAAATGGGTATACGTAAATAGTGAGGATCGAAGAAGTGTATAGATGAGCCTATGAGGAACGGGCTATATGGAGAACCCTATGTCAAAGGAGAACTATATGGATTCAGCCATAATAGGTTATGTGGAGCATAATATGTGAAGGCATAATAGATAAGTTGAGAACATAATAGGAGGGAAAATAGAAGAGAAGATTCCGCGAGCAAGAGCAAGAGACAAGTTATTATTAGGTAATCTACCGGTTAAGGTAGGTTTTTGGATTGACATAATTTCTAATTAAATAATTTGTGACCCCTAGCAAAACACAACATCCTACTCTACATCAGGTCCCTCTTCAACTCTGACTACTTCCTTCCTCCCTTCATCCCGTCCAACATCCCTATCCTGTTCCTTCCCTTTCCTCGTTTGCCTAACATTCTCCCTTCAATTACAGTTTTCAACATCCTGCTGCCGGTCAATACCCCCATCATCCACTTTTCCTGCCTCAATAGGATTGCTCCCAACAAACCCCTCTCTTGGCTTATCATGCCAAGTATTTCCTCTTTTTTTTCTTCTCTGTCCAGTTCACTTTCTCCATTCTTCTTCACACCCACATTTCAAAAGCCTCCAGTCTACGTCTATCCTCCTGCTTCAATGACCACGTTTCCGCGCCGTACATAGCTCCATATCAAAGTTTTTACGAGTCTTTTCTTAAACTCCTTACTCAACGTCCCTGTCATCAATTCCCTCCTCCTTGTGAAAGTCTCTTTGCCTAGCGCAATTCTTCTCCTTACGTCCCTACTACTTTGACCGTGTTGGTCCAAGACACTACAGAGATACATAAACTGTTCTACCTGCTTTCTTTCTAGAAAATCGCATGACCTTTGTTTTATTAATATTGATTCTCATCCCATACCTGTCGCACTGAATTTCCAATTCACTCAGCAATGCTTGCAACCCCTTGGCTGACTGACGAACTAAAGCTTGGCCATCAGCAAACCTAACTGATTTTACGAATACCCCACCCACATTCATTCCTACCTCCTGTTCTTCCCATGCCTCTGTAATCATTTCCTCTGCATACAAGTTGAACAGCAACGGTGATAATGGGCCCGCTCACCACTCGCACCTGAGCAGTCTGAGACATGTACAGGTTGCTGATTAGCCTCCTTTCCCTCCAATCTATTCCAATTTTCTGCAATATACTCATTACTTTTTCCCAATTCACTCTATGAAACGCTTTTTCGAAATAAACGAAACAGGCAAATACCTCCTGGTTGTGTTCTATATTCCTCTCGATTCATCGAGAGTAATCGAGAAGAGACAAGTCCATAGGAAAAATTCAGAAAGACGTCAAACAATGGGTGACAGAATTAACACTGAAAAGAGAAGAATTAAAAGGCTGATGATGCTAATTAAAAAAAGAACAACGTGCAAAGCCTTATTTCTTTAGTAAAATTTCTACATTTCATTTAATATAAAGACATATTAATATCAATGCAACATTTGAAAAAATGATTTTGAACGAGATTTTATACGAAGGAGAAATTGAACGCCAGTAATATAAATAAGCTTACTCAGTTATTCGTACTTCATAAAGCAATACTTTTAATTTTCATTAAACTTAATGAAATCTAAGATTAAAAAACAATATAAATAAATATTAGCCTTAAAAGCGCTATGTTTATTACAGTTCCGCTTCGGCCATTAGTGATATGAAATGTGGATAATATGTCCTCGGGAATATCTTGATTTAAAATTTAATGCGATTTATCTTGATTAAAAAAGTAAACAGTGAATAAACTACGTAGAGTATTGTTATGAGGATAATAACTATGGAAATAAAGTGCGGTTATATTTAAAACAATCAACTTCTCTTATTCAAACAATTTTAAAATCAATTAGAAATACAATTAAATCTAAAAATATCTTGGAGACAAACATCTCAAAGTTTATTATTAAAAGGTATATATACATTTATAAATTCAAATATATTTAAGGCTAATGATTACCCTCCTATTTACTATTATGTTAAAAACATGAAATTATATAGAATTATTTTTTAAAGATTTATTAGTAAACCAAACAAAATTATTCTTAAAATGCAAAAGTAACAAAAACCTAACCACTAACTCAGTAGCCTAAAGTCACCTCTAGTAACCACCCTTTTATCATGATTTTCCGCTTTTTTCCATATGCAAGAGATTTTGGAATGGGAATTGAGGTCAATAAGAAATCAATAACATGTGGATATGTATTTTGTTAACATTGAAATTGAAATGTTTTATCGTTTTTCATTGTTACAAGTTTCGATGTACTACGCATTATTTTAAAGACATTTTTTACTTTAAAAAATCAATTTTATCAATTCTATTTGGAATGAAATTTTATTCACTGATTGATTATGAGCATAATTTTTGGCATGGAAAATTTATACCGTATCAGAATGGATACCGTAATGTATCCAATGCTTCAGAAGAAGTTTCAGTCCTCTATTAAATAGGTAATAACAGAGTAATTACGCGGCAAAAGTTTTGATTAAATTCACTCTCCACTCCTTTTATAAATGGATCACCTCATAATTCATTTACAATGCGTTATTTCCACAAGCCAAAAATAACATCTTTTGCACATTCGCTGTTTTGGCAGTCTAAGCGTTGACTGCTCTATGCATATGGTTTTAAATAACATATCGCTAAAAGCATCCTTTATCCAAAACCTCCCAATTATTCAAACTGCGATGACCGTTAATAAGTGCCCACCGAATATTCTAAACGATATACGCTTGTATGAGAAGTAATTCAATAGAATGTGATTTTTTGGTACAATGTTGTAAATTTTAGATAAATAATTTATCATCATTGTGTTTAACCAAGAATATGCAAATATTTCCAAAAATTTGTTTGGAATATTTCATATCCTTGTTAGATAAACATGAGAGAGGTGATAATTGAGCTGTAAAAAATTCGGTAGTACCAGGGGCCTCAAAATACAGGTCCATCGCTCTTTGTACACGAGTTATTAGACAAACATCAGATGATAAAATTGAATTGTTAGGCGTTTTTGTGCACTCTATCGGAAATCAACAAAATATCAAAATGAATTTTAGCTCATATATGTATTTAATGTGGAAAAATTAGTTTTTCTTAAAGAGTACAGATAAGGAAAACCTTTCATCTCCATCAAATACGAGGCAGTAGCAGTTTTTGGGGAAGTCGACTGACAACAGAGGTAATATGCGCTAGAAGGGATAGAGGGTAATATGGTAAGGTTAGGATATTCAGAGAATGGATGAAGGGTTGAGAGAAACCTGGCGTCGGCATTGGCCTACTATTAATTTAAGGTGCCGAGTGGTCCACAATTTAACACCCCATTCAATGGGGGCCGTACTCAACTAAGGCTCTCTTAACATGGCACCCGAAGTAGAGTTAAGACTAACCACGGGGATTCGAACCCAATCCCTTGGTCAGGAAAGCCAGTACCTTTGTCACCGTAGTATTTTGTTTCTCAGAAGACAGCAACAAAAGCACAAATTCAGAGATAGAACTTCGCTATTTCAATTAATAATATTTCGTCTTTAAGATATTGTGTGAATCCTTTCTACGATAACATTTTTTCACAGAAACGAAATTTAAAAAGGAGAAACTTCAACCTATGAGCCATGTGAAGAACGATAGAAATTAGACATTAATCCTCCAGCACTTCGCAAGAATCCATCTTGAGAAATTCATTTTTATTCTTAAAAAATTGTTCAATTCTGAAAATGCAAAAATTTTGGAAACGGGATACATTATTTGAGAATATCATGTGAGGTCAAAAATAAGGTCTCCTGTAGCGAAATTCTGCCAGATAGAGGTTTTAAATGTTCATAGTAGCAATGCAACCAACTTCAAAGGAGACTAGCGCAGAGCTTCAGTCACTGCTCTCACGGAAATAGCCATAAATACCTCTGTTGCCATCGTGAGAGAAGATCGTCGAATGACCTATAGAGCACTATCGGAAATATTGAGTAAGTCTTTGGGTGCCACTCACGCGTTTGAAGCAGGAAAAATTTCACGTGAGACTTTATGTTTACTGAGTTTCGAGAATGTTCATACCTGAACCACAGAATTTTTGCAAGCAGAAGTTGCCTGCCGTTAAAGTTGATATTACAGGAGGATGAGGGGTTTCTTTTGGAGTTTATCACTAGGCGAAGTTATGAAACTAGGCGTTTTTATCCGGAGAGCGACCGTCTAAGCTCTGCATGGAAAAATCTAAGATATGACCAACGCCAAAAATATCAAAGTGTCAAGTGTATCAAATATTGTCAAATACCATTTGGCAATACCACTATGCTGGTCATATCAATTTTCCATGCTAAGGAAATTGAGTATAAGTATGCCATGTCGGCACATTCATCAAATAAAGGAGGATTAATTCAATACCTCCCATCAAAGGGAAGTACTGAAAATTCTACAGAGTCATATCAATTGTAAAAGGACTCATTTCAAAGCAACAGGCTGAATCCTTTGGCATGGTATTGCAAGAATGCACACAATAAGTGTTGCTTGTGAATACCTTGCAAAATCCGATGTGAAAAAAATTTATCTTCCTCCCTTTGGTCCAGACCTAGGCTCATATGACTTTTTTCTGTTCCCACATGTGAAGAAATGCCTTCGTCTAGTTTTTTCATCATCAAAAGCAATGATAAAAGTTACTGAGGTGAAATTATAGGACCAATCAAAAATGGCTTCCAGAATGTCTTTGAAGACTGGAAAAAAGACGGAGCAAGTTAATAGCATCTAATTTGTATCGCTATGAAAGGGATAATAAAAATGTTGACAATGAGCATATGTATGACGCAAAAAATTTGAAAGTTTGTTAATGAAGGGCCCATAAATATATGCAAAACAATCACGGAGTGGAAGAAGGACCGGAAGAAGAATAGATGATTTCCAATATTTACATCGGGACGACCGCAAAATATTTTTCATTGCTATTGCTTCAGATTTTGAGAATGAAAGCAGCAAATAAAATGAAGAAAAAATCTGGAAAGGAACAATTCTCCAGGATTCAATGATGGTTTCTTTTAAACTATAATTCTAATCGGAAATATCACCTCTTTTAATGTAGTTAATTGAAGGAATTGGATACCCATTTTTCGTCCGTTATTACCGAGGTTATTCTACCGTACTCATATGATTTGGTTTCTGAAAATCTGCACTTACTTCAATGGCTCTTTTATGTTATCGTGATTTCTATTGTTTTTATTAGGGCCAAAATGCCTAATCTTTGACTTTCTTTTCCCCATATTCTTTGTATTTTATCTGTTATGGTAAGCTTCAATCTATCTCTACCTCTCAACAACTCATTAGGTTTTTCATCTATAAGTTCTTGATCCTAGGATAATAAATACCACCAACTGAAAACAAAATTCAGCACTATTGCCGAGGACAACTGTTTTTTTAGGAGCACATCCTAACTTTATTAGGTCTCTCGTTCCGTATTGAAAGAGAAATCCCCAGATTGACGAGTCTATTATAATTAATGTTCCATGCTCATCGGAGTCTCCCTTTATGCTATAAGACGTTTTTGTTGTCTCAGGCGTAACTTTGTGGAATTTGCATAACATATTGAAATGTAATGAAATAATTGACTTTGTAATTCCACACACTTTATTTAAAAACACACGACCCAGGTTTCCCCAGACCCAGATGATGACGTTCAACGTCGAAACCTGGGTCGTGTGTTTTTAAATAAAGTGTGTGGAATTACAAAGTCAATTATTTCATTACATTTCAAACTATAAGACGTTATTTAGAATTATTAATTTACAAATTGCATTTTAAACTTGCAAAAAACTTATCAGACCAAGGTTTTCAGATTTTGCTAGAAACTGACAGGAGAATCCACTCAGTGTTCCAAATGAATTTGTATCAATCGTAAATTTTTTAAGCTATTCGGTGAGTGCCATTTTTCTAGTGTTGACAAGAGTGATTTAACTAATGCTTGTAAGTTTTCTGATGGAATTTCGCTCCTCAAGAATTAAAATTACTTAATTATGGTTTCAACGTTATTATGCAACCAAAATCTAGCAACATGGAGGATATAATCGCCCGCATAGATGGTTCCATCAGACTATTTGATAATTCCACCATAGAATTGTTTGTAGACCTTGTGATAAGCAGATTAGCAATAATCAGAATTATTTCAACATCCCTCCGAGATTTAATAGAAAAACCAACTTTAATTGTATCGTATTTCTTTCAAACTCTATAATTGCTTTCATATGAAAGTGGATAAAGGCACTATTTGTATAATATTTACGAGAAAAAAACTACTTGCATAATCAGGGCAATATATAGAAATAAAAATTTGAAAAAGCCCTCAACAAATTAGTCACTCACGCTCCCTTATAAATGTTCTCAATTACCTACATTACACAAAGTGTTTTTGAAATTGTAATCATTGCCCCGCCTAATTGATAAGACGACTGAATTTACATTTTCAGTGTCCGATCCGGTATTACCATTTTTATTGCCTTTTTTATTTTATTGCCTACCTAAAAACACAAAAACGGCTGTCATACGAGACCCATAGTTTTCGGGAGCAACCCTTTCATTTATCTCGTGTTCAATTGGCTTGTGATTCAATCCACTAACTTAAATTTTCCAAGCTACCATTTGACTAAAAAAATGTTGGATTTCATTTACGAAACTGAAATCCATAAATTTATCTTATGGTGTAAGTTTCCATTAATATGTTGATTTGGCATGTGATTTTTTTCTCATTTAGGGGTGGTGACCGAGCACCCCCCGCAATACGCCCTTGCGGCGGCATATGCAATATTATGTATGCTTAGATGTAAAAGGAGGATTTATGGTATATTTCGATGTATCAAGTTTATTCTTAAATGTACGGGTTGACATAGCCCTTGATTAATTTGAGAATTGGTGGATTTCTGTAAATCTCGAGGACACATTTATTCACGAATACGCCAGACTAACAAACTTATTCGTGAACCATCCTTTCTTCGTTGCTCAAGGTAAATTATACGAATAGGAATTTGGCCCATCTATGGGTAACTCTCCATCCCGGTTCTTGGCCAATATTTTCATGATCCGTTTTCAAAATACCTTCAAGCGAGAATACAGTTACTCCCCTGCTGTGTTTAAGATGCATGGATTGCCATATCCGATACTCACAACTATGATATTAAAATTATCTTTGTGAATTAAAATTTGATGAATGCTATTTAGTACATGCTATTTCACACGTGCTATTTAGTGCATGCTATTCGGTACATCCAAGCTAGAGAGTGCGTGATTAGTTTGCATTTATTCTATTACCTGAGATGGGTGGGCCCCTGGCGCAGGTAGAAATCTCTCGCAACCCTGTCCGGGTGAGTGCTTGATAGGGGTGAGGGTCAATACTATCACCTTAGCCAGAATGTGTTTGCTATCGTATTTTAGTTAAATCGTTTGCTCTATGCTAACCCCCTATATCATTTTATTTTTGATGTATTTTAATATATATACATATATATATATATTTATTTATTTATTTATTTATTTATTTATTTATTTAGCCTCTCTAATTTCCATCACCATATCTTTTGCACATTATTTAGAGTACGGTTGGGGTTGATACTTCCCATTATATTCATACGGCCATAGTTAGTTAAGTTCCTTTTTAATCATAGTCTAACTTCCAATTCAACAGAACGGAATTGCTTTCATCGTCTCAAAACTAACATCAGCTTGATTTTCTTATATGTAACCTTTCTTCAAACTTTGCCATAAAATTTGATATTCTGCCAAAATTAATCGCTTCAGCAAAAACTTTTAAGAATTAAATCAAATGATACGATGCTAAGTTTAAGTTACTGATTCTTGGTTGGAAATCCATTCCCCCTACTCAAAAAGAGCCAAAATAGAACTGGAATGCTACCAACTAAACTTGAAAGTAACAAAAGTGCTTAACAACCGGGAATTTCCAAATTGGCTGGAATTTGAAAGGAAAGTGCATGTTGTAACAAAGCATAAATATCATAAAAAATCATTGCCATTCTAGAGTAGTCCAAGAAAAATTGTCAAAATGAGGAATTTACTTCTCCCGGTGAAACTCTTTTCAGTTTGTCATCAACATGGCCACCTACAATTTTTCGAAAAATGAATAACCTCTATTGAATCGCGGAATCAATTTCAACATCTGTCCGAACAGCTTACCAGTAAAAGTCCTTATTTCCCAGATAGAACATTCCATTTAATTCCAGGACATCGATTCAAAACCCCAAGTCCGTCAAAACTTCGAAAGCGTCATCAATTCCAACCTTACCTAAATCCAACTCAACAAAAATACGGATTCCTTCTACTTCACATTTATACGCTCCCTACGAACCCACGATTGCTTTTACTTAAAGTCTGATAAAGGAAATACATGTGTAATTATTTGCAAGGACACCTACTCTCAAAAAATGAACACTCTCATTGAGAATGGACCGTACACCAATCTCTGTAAAAATCCAGTCAACAAAATGGTTCAAGATACAAAATCCGTAATCGCATTTTGAAAGCTCTTTTTCGACAAGGCACTTTAGTTTAAACTGGCCACATTTAATCCAATCCTCCCACGTCTTATGGTATTCTCAAGGTACACAAAAAAGATTGTCCAATGCGTCCCATCGTTTCCGCGATCATCTCTCCCACATACAATATTTTGCAATGACTCACTCAACAGTTCGCCAACATTCGATTCCAGAGTAAGTTGAATGTTAAAAACAGCCTCGAGTTTATTCATATTGTCAAAGACATCAAACTAGAATTTCCGGTAACATAGTTTCCTTTGATGTCGAGTCCTTATTCCCTAGTGTTCTTATCCCAGACACAATAACCTTCTTGGAAAATTGGCTCCATTCCAAACATATCCCCAGCAAAATTTTGAAGAGTACTATGTGCTATTGAAAAATCTGGAAATGAATCAGAACTACTTAATTCTCAACAAAAAGGTATACAAGCAAAAAATGGGTGCTACAATGAGCAATTCATTTTCCTGTTTTCTTACGAACCTGTTCATGACCAAATTTGAAGGTAACTGTAAAGCCACTATGGGCTATATCCCCGTCACTTGGCTAAGATACTTCGATGATGTTTTTGCAACTTTTGATACCAACCAAGCCCCTCTTGCACATATTTTGGAAAAACTCAATAGCCAATACGCTACCTTTAACTTCACGCGTGAAATAGAAACCAATTAATCTATCCCGTTCCGAGATAACAGAGAAAACTGGACTATTACAGATGAACTTTCCTTCGACATTTACAGAAATTCCACACGCACAAACGACTACATATATGTACATCAGTCATCTTTTGAAAATAATTCACTTAAATACGCGGCTTTACATTTCCTAGTCCATAGACTTGTTAACGTCCAATTGAGCAAAGCAAAATTTCTATCAGAATTGGATTATATAAAATGAACCGCCGCTCTAAATGGCTACAACCGAAACATCATCGATAAGATACTCAAGAAACAAAAACATAAAAAACTAATTCAAGACGGCACAAATATTTACCCACTGATGAAAAGAAATAACTTAAATTACCTTTCCACCCCACACTGTCTAAAGGACTCGCTCTGATTTTCAAAACATATGGTAGAACACCTATATTCGTCGCCAACAACAAACTCAAAACACTTATAAGAAACCCAAAAGATCCCATTGATTTACCCAAAAAATCAGGCATATCCGAGATAAGTTGTCCCTAATGTGACCAGTCGTATATTTGACAAACATGTAGAAATATTCTCACACGATTTAATGAACACATGGCTTGCTACGGATTAGTTTATACTGAAAGATCGGCAGTTGCGCAATAAGTGCATCAACAAACACATGGAATTGCTTTGAAAAATTTAAAACTCATTAGCACAGAACCAAACCGCTTATTGGACTACCATGAAAGCATCCACGGCCACTGCTTCAAAAATTAACTCATGAACCATGACCAGGGCCCTATCTTATCATCCCTACCCTCCCTAGCGAAACACCAGAATTACCCACCTCAAAATAATCACCATTAATGACAAGGCTTACATTGTATTTATTTGACAATAATCCGCGCAACGGCTTCAAACCCCAGCCCCCTTCCTTTCCACCATAACCATTGCCCATATCTTCCCCTTCCGCGCGACATTTCCCAACAACTCCTCCTCCCGCTACCTTTGACCGTTACAATACACCTAGTATATATACGACATCTTACACGAGATGGCACCATTCCTTCTCTGAAGAGGACTGCTTGGCAGTCGAAACACTGTTGTCAGTTTCTGGGCACCTCCCTTACCTTTCCCAAAGTGCGAGTTACAGGACTAACTTCGGAAGAGATTCCACCGAAGACCTGTTTCCATGAATGAGATTTGCAAGGGTTAAGTCGTTTACACATACCCAAGGAAGGGAGTGATTGGTGGGCCACTGGCGCATGGACAAATCTCTCGCAGCTCAGTCGGAGTGCAGTCTTGATAAGGGCAAGGGTCAGTGATATCTAGTACACCTTAGCCAGAGCGTTTTTGTAGCCGTAATTTGGTGAAATCTTTCGTTCTGTTTAAACCCCCTTTATCATTTCCTTTTTTAATTTATTTTTACTTATTATTTCTCTCTAATTCCCCTATTCATACTCTTTGCCCACTATTAAGAGTACGACTGGGGTTGATTTTTCCCATAGTATTTTCTTTGTGTTTAAAAAAATGTATGTCCTTCCGTTAAATTCACACAAAATAGAATGTAGTAACCAACTCCCTTTTTTTATCTTCTGGGAATAAAAGCAAAATCTCCAATGACGAATACGATAAACCTACACACACAGAAAACAACATTCACCGTGAATCCTTTGTACAAAGCAGTAACAATCTCGCTTATTTTCATGCTCTATTCCAAACACTGGTTAATATCCCACTTCATATCGGAAATTATATGAAAGAGTCATAGACTATTAAACGCAACGCCATACAGAAAGGCCTAAATGCATCTATAATAGATAATATTATTTAAGAGCACATCTTTAAGAGACTTAAAAAGAACTACAACCCAACACTAAAGACGAGCCCCTCCGCTACATTAGACTTCCTTACCATCCTCATTTAACTTAAGGTCTAGAAAAGATATTAAAAAGAGTTAATAAAATATTTATTTCAGTAATAATCACAAACTTTATAATTTGTTGTACTACACGAAAGATAAGATTGACACAGTCAATAAGTCAATCAACCATTCTTGTTCATCATGCGATGTTCCCTACGCGGGACAAACACGTGGAAACATTAACATTAGATTCAAGGAACACATGGCCCATTTTAAACTTAATAGACCGGTAAAATCCAGCATTGCTCAAAACTTACTTAACACAGAACGCGAAACCTCAGAAAACAAGATTCATCTCATCAAACAAACACTTGACGCTTACTAAAGTCTCTTTTTACAAAAATTCTATTCCTTACTCATCCATTTTCTCCATTTTAAAATAAGTATTTCGGATTCTCTAACGTTCATTTTTTGCAAGTTTTCCTCTTACCTCACCTCACTTCCTTTCAACCCCCCCCACTTCCTTTTTCCGTCATTGGTTACTCTGATTGTTTCTTTTCCTCCCCTACGTAAGCTTAGTGTACTTATTGAAAGTTGGTCCTTATCCTGATTCACATATAACCTTTTGTTACAAATGCCTATTTTCCTTCAGTTCGCCGAGGACGGCCACTTTATGGCCGAAATACACGTATCCGAGCCACACCCTCGTCTTTCGCTGTTTGTAGGTATCTATTGACTTTGCTCAATATGAGTAATATTCTCCCAGTAGTTAGGCCATTTTTTAATGTGTGAGTGAGTGTTTTCCTAAGGACTTGTGAGTGTGTCAGCTCCATAGTTGTCCCTGGAGGGGAATTTATTCCCATAAACAGTCATGGATAGTGTTTGTGTGATCATAAACCCAGGTATCCTTAACGGAGTTCCTTTTACCCTGTAAAGGATCCCAATTAGGTTGAGTGTGTGTATGTCTGCAGTCGGTCAATAAGGAGGAAGTCACATTCCTGCAAACTACTACAGAAGGGTATTCTGGTTGGGAAGTTGTGGTTGGTTACTGTCGTAAATTTCTTTTCCTACAAACCATCACAACAAATTTAGCGTTATTTGCGGGACGAGTGGTGCTAAATTATTACGGATATAGCAGTTTTCCTTTGATTTGTTACTCTTAAAATTGAACGCAAATGTAGGAAAAAAATATGTAATCCGAGAGTTGAGGCCAATGTTGGTAATTATTCATTAGTTAGAGGTGTATTGTACCTAAATTTAAATAGTATGAATACGGGAAGGAAGGTCTGAATCGTCCCAAAGGAGAAGCTTTTATTAACATTATAAGAAGGAATGCTAATGCATCATTTGAAAAAGCGTCCTGCGAGGAATAATGGATGAAAAGAGATGGGATAAGGCAAGAAGATCTCATCAAAGATAAAATAATCTCAAAATTACAGGAGAAAGGCAAGATCTTGACAATGATAACAAGAGGAAATAGGACCAGCTACGGTGTCTACGGAGACTGTTAGGATACATCCATTAAAAAATTGCTCGCATGAGATTACAAGGTGAAAGAGAAAAATAAATGAAGGAAGTAACATGAGAATAGATTTAAATTAGGAGGAGCTAATTGTGAACATTTTATAAGGATGGAAATTACATAAACATTTAATCATTAAAATGGAAATTGTTCATGCAATAAAAGTAAAAAGGTAAAAGGCATTCATGAATAAAGACGAAAACTAATTAACCGAGCTTAATGAGTAAGCGTTTTAACCATGATGATGGGCATCTGAATACAGAAAAAAGTATAAAAGTTTTAAGGATCCATGCGTTTATTTTTAAATTGAGGACTTTAAATGTGGTCTATATTGTCTCCATGTAAAAAATATTACTTGAGAGAATAAAGATGTAAGCTGAAAAACAGGTAAAGAAGTAGGAGTAAGTAATATCACTATTGTATTACTCTAGGATACAGGGAAAATAGATAGTACATTTTTAAATCATGTTCCCTTGAGTTTTTAAGAAGAAATTTCTTCAAGGCAGAGAAAAATAAAGTTAAAAGCTCTCGTTTTTCAAATTTTACTAAGAAGTAAGTAATTGATAATAAATGTATTAAAACTTATGACACAGTGGAATTAAAAAGAAAAAACACATTAATAGAGGATTTAATTGAGTGAGAGACTCACATTGTCCCAATTTTTATAAATTATCAGCATATTTTAGAGAAAATTATGAATGAGAACAGAAATCTGAGTACGATTGATGATAAATGCGAACAAATAAAAACAGGGACATCAAAAGCTCCAAAAGAGAATATTGGAAAAGTATGTGTGTAGGAAAATTACATGGAAACTATGGGTTAGGGAAAGGATGATTAGAAAAATAAACGAGTAAAGGAAATAGAAAAACGCACCGGCAGCGTACGGAGTAAGATGTATAGAGTTAATACGTTTTCTTTGCTCGTCTATTTTTTTAAATACCTCCTCCCATTTCCCCCCCAATGTCCATGTCATTCATTTTCTTATATACTTTTCCAATTTTTTTTCTTTTTAGGCTTTTGATATCCCTATTTTTATTTGCTCGCATTTGTCATGTATCGTACTCAGCTCTCTGTCCTCACTCATAATTTTCTCTATAATCTGCGGCTACACCTTTTTGTCATTCCGGTTAATCGTTCCAAATTTAATTTGCTAAACCGTCTATCATGTATTATCTTTTTGAATCGGGCGATACAATTCATTTTTACTAAACTATTATCCAAGTCCGCACCCGGGAAACCGCGTAAATTAACCACGTTGTTCCTAAATCTGTGCCTAACCGCAATACAGTGTAACTGATGCAACTTCCTGAATTTCCGAGTGATTTTCTTCGCCTTTTGAGGTGTCTAAACAAATTATTCGTTATGATTTACCCCTGTCTCCTGAATAACTGTATTGCTTTCACCCCGCGGTCATTACTCGTCCCGTTCTATTCCATTGGTTCACTTCATACCTTCCTTCGCTTACGATCACCTTCAAAAGCCCCCACTATCAAATATTTCCCTCCAGGAACACCCACGATGGTGTCTTTGAACTGATCGTATACGCTATCAACTTTTTCCTCCCTATTATTCCCTGGTGGCATGTATTCCTGAATAATGACCAAGTGTGTTGGTTTTGATTTTATTTCCGTCAATAACATTCTAACAGTCGCTTGTTCTATGCTTTCAATACTTCTTCCCACCTTTTAATTCAATATGAATGCTACCTTTGCTGGCTCTCGTCCCCTCCGCTGTATATTACACTATCACTATCACTTCAATTATCCTCGCTATCCTTCCATCTGTCCTCGTACAGCAGGATGCAACATTCTTCTCAAAAAGTAAGTATGCCCTTGTCATTATGAATATAGAGCATTTGTAAAAAATTCAAGCTTTTGGGAACAAATATTTTAGTGTAAATCGGTATTGTTGTAAGGAGATTTAGAGAATAATCACTGTACTTTGGCAAAAGAAACAGAGACGTAGATGAGGGAATGAATAGCAGAGAATTTGACTGGAGAAGTTAAGAGGATAAGTGAATACTTAAATACGGTGGGTGGCATAATACGGTGCATAAAAACTTTTTTTCTGTGGAAAGAGGATTAGAGTGGAATGGAATGGGGAAGGTATCTGAGTAATGAGAGAGATAGAGTGAATACGGCGGAGTGGAGAATGTATTCCATGCGGATGAGGTGAAAATAAGCTGGAAAGGGAAATTTAAGTAAATAGCATAATCCCACGTAGAGAGATTAAGGGAATCGGAAGGTTTTATTCGAAGAGGGAATTTTCGAGGCAAAGGAAAAGAAATTTTGACGGAAGTTTGAGTGTATGAAACCGAATTATAAAAGAGTACAGGGAAAACTTTCATACTATTTGAGAGTATTTTCTTCAGCGATTTGAAATTCTTTTCAGAGAGAGAGTAAGACTTCAAGTTCACCATACAAAATTCTTTGGTTGCCAATGTTAGTCATTTTTCTTCCACCCAATTTCCAAAATAATGATTTAAAATTTTTTTTGGTTCCTTTGTTTCTCTCTGTGAAGTTTTTAATACCAATTCCGTGATCCTTGCTCATGTTTACTAATATGTACAAATCATCAAGCAAACTCTTGCGTATGAAAAAGGATGAGCATAGAAATACGATGCTTAACATGAAAGTAACCTTTCCCCTAAAAACGACAATTCTTCACCGAGTAATGACATCCCTATCTGATGACGTGCTTTTTGGTGCGTCAAGGTTTGACGTCATCACCGCGTTTTGGATTCCTAGTCATAGTCATTAGTTCTTGAGAATATTCTGGGCAGGAACTCTTGAGGCTTCCAAAAAGTCGACAAAAATGGACAAATTTTATGTAAAATTTAATGTAGTATTAGAGCTAAGTCGGCTATGTTGCACTGGCTGAAAATGTCTGAAAATGTCTTCGAAATAAACCAATACATGATTTCAAAAATGAAATGACAAACTAAGGCCTCGTGGAGCGGATACGTATGAGCAAACGACATTAGTGAAAATAAAAATTCCAATGTGTTTTTCCTCCTTTAACACTATTTCCTCCATCCTGCTCGACCCCCATTCCCTACTCCGAGGTGTACGTTCCTAATGCAAAGGCACGGTTCATTATCGCAAGAGGTAAAATACGTACGTTTTAAGGGCCTGAGACAGCGGAATTGACGTCCGCGTTATTAGCACATGATACCACTTACATCATTTGCATGGGTACCCGCTTTATTATATTGCTCGTTTTTCTTACAGGTGCACCCCACCTGGAGCGTCTCCGAGACACCGAATTAGTGTTTATTTTTCAGTAGCATGTGCAATCGAGCGCGTGGGGAATGCCAGTGTTTTACCAAGCGACTTGCGCGAATTCTACATTCAAGAAAATTGAAAAATGTGTAATACTTAGGTTAGCCAGATTCATATTGACCACCATTTCATTTCAAGTATGTTCTAGTAATTTATAAAATATAGGGTAGTATATTTTTGAATAGTATATATAGGCCATAAAGTTACTCGCCCTATGGTGGGTTTTCTCGTGTGTATATATATATATATATATATATATATATATATATATATATATATATATATATATAATATCTTCGAAATGGAACGCTCTTCGGCGACGCACAAATATATAAAAACACAGATGTAGATTTTTAGAATATAGAGACACAAAGAAAGGACACTCACAATTTGTTATTTGACGTTTCGACAGCACGCTGTCGTTTTCAGACTGTCTGAAGACGACAGCCGTGCTGTCGAAACGTCAAATAACAAATTTTGAGTGTCCTTTCTTTGTGTCTCTATACTCTAAAAATCTACATCCGTGTTTATATATATATATATATATATATATATATATATATATATATATATATATAAGAAAATACGTGTGAGTGTTCTTCTTTTTTTGTGTTTCTATATTTTGTGTTACTGTGTATTGTACTATTCGGCACTTCCGTGTTACGTCTACGAAAGCATATATAAATATAGCATCCCAAGACGAGCAAGACACCCTTCCGGCAAAGAAGAAGCCAAGGCTGCTCTGAGCGGGAATAAATCAAACGACTGACAACGCAGAAGAAATCTTCCCGCCTTAGTAGCCTTGGAGGCTGGAAAGGCGCAGTGTAAGGGCTACGCAAGAGCCCTTGCAAGAAACTGCTCTAAGGATAGGAACACACATATGTGGTTGAGAGCCTCCGCCCGGCAAGTGGAAAGATCCGGAGTTCAAATCCCAGTCTAGGAAATATTTTTACATTCGTGATCTGCTGGATTCCGCCTTCCCCACCTCTCCTGTGTTTGTCCTTTGTGTGTGTTCCTATCCCTTTTCCTCCCCATCCCATCCCCCCATCTCTAAAATAGAAATAGTAATCCATCTCTCTACCCCCTGGACTACCGCTCTTTTGTTTCACCTAACGAAACACAACCCAGCATCCTATTGAACAGCAAGTCCCTCTTCATCTCTTTGTACTTCCTAGCGCCCATCATTCCATCCAAAACCCCTGTCCTTTTCCGGCCTTTTCCTCATTTGCCTAACATTCTCTCCTCTATCACAGTTTTCAACATCTCTCTGTCAGTCAATATGCTTTTCGTCCTTTTTTCCTGCCTCATGATTTCTCCCAACAACCCCCTCTCTTTTCCCACCATACAGAACCTAGCACTTTCTCAGTTGTTTTCCTTTCACCTTCTCCATCCTTCTCCACACCCACATTTCAAAATCCTCCAATATACGTCTGTCCTCCTGCTTCAGTGAGCACGTTTCTGGGTCATACATAGCGGTGCTCCAAATCAAAATTTTAACGGGTGTTTTCTTAACATCCTTACTGAACGTCCCTGTCATCGACTCCCTCTTCTTTGTGAAAGCCTGTTTGCCAAGTATGTTACTTCACCTTACGTCCCTACTACTTTGACCATATTCGTCCAAAATACTTCCGAGATACGTAAAATTATCCACTTGCTCTAGGTTTTGCCCATTTATTTTAATGTTAAGCTTAGCTTTCTCTTCTCTAATTAGTATTAACTACATTAAATTTTTTATGATATAATGGATGACTCCCAAAGAAGCTTACTTTTTCGTTCATTCTGAATTCCCCCACACTATTGTTTAAACACTTATGCCTCAGCATTTGCCCCAAGTAGCACTACTCACTTGAAACAATAATAAAAAGAAATATTGAAGGAAATAAATCTTGGTCGAATCGACATAGAGAAGCCTGGATAGGAACGGTAGATTTCATAAGAATTTTTTAAATATATTATAATTTCTTCAGACCACTTCATTAGGAATGTGGTAACGAAGTATATCTCGTAGTAAAATGGCGTAATTTGACGTTTTAGAATATTTTGAAGTCTTTTGCTAGCATCAATTTTTATGACCAAGAATTTAAGGCCAACAAAACCAGTATCGATGTCAGTTCTGAAAAGACCTTTTAAATAGCAGTTATAAGCTTTGTCAGCGCTCCCCTCCAATTATATTTCCACACGTGTATGTAAAATGAACTCGCTACTGCAACGAGCTCTCTCTCCAAAAGGGTACTACTCCTCCGTATATGTTCCACAAAGTAGTCTTTGAACAACCCCATGGTAATTCCCTTTTTCGTACCGACTAAAGATTTTCAGTTTTTTGCGTATTTTTCATCTTATTTCCGGGCGTGACGAAATTGATCAAGTGATGGACGGTACCATAAAGTGACTCCAATAACTTTAATTTCACGCAGTCTTTCCACATATCTGTTTTCACCATAGTCCCTTTTTCGAAAAACTGGGTGTTTTCCCCAGTATGGTTTGTGCGTCCCATTCCCCAGCCACACAGGGAAAGTCTCCCGCATATCCCTGTCGATACCCTTATTTAGGTTTCGTCACCCGACTGCGTTTGTACTTGCGACCTCCAAATGCACTCTCATCCATTTCCACAATGTGCCCCTATAGGTACTTTCTTCTTGCGGTCACGCACGCACGCAGGATAGTTTCCGGATAGCGTCACACAAAACCATACATCCCACTGTATGACGACGAACTAACCCTTTATTCGCGATTGCTAGGGTTTGATGTCGATACGTCCATTCAGTAAGCACTAAGTGCACTTTTCCTGGAATTGTTTCAGCTGATTACCTAATACTTGTACGGATTCTTCTCCGGAACAAATCCAACGTGTGATGACAGTAATCATAATAAAACGTCTCTTTTGGGACGTGATTGAGACTAGATAATCCCTTCTTACATCTAACCCCAAGTCATTTAAAAGCATAAATAGCTCATCAATCATTGCAAGAAAGAAATTAGACGTTTAGATACGTACTAAAACGTATTAAAATAATAATAAATAAAAGTAACGCTCGCCTGGGACAAAATTGGGTGTTATAAAATATTGTACCCACAAATTGGTATGCCTAACGTAAAATCCCACTCCATGGAAATACCCACACGGAAAATGGGTGGTTAACAGCTTGCGAAACCTACTGAGATATGAATAATGTGCGGACACCTAATACGAGTGAAAGGAAGCGTACTAAATCTACAACTGAAAGATTTACATTCCCCGGGAATTGACGAAGCAAGTGCGAAGAGCGTCATTTAGTCCTTCCTTTACTTAAAACCATAACCCGCCACGGAGACTTGATCGTTAAACAAGGCTCTGATATTGGGGAAAGGCATTATTTCAAGTGAAAGGTTTCTGGAATCACGTTAATCATTTGATAACAACTTCCTTCTGCCATACTGCATTTCTAACGATTATTTTAGTGAGGCATGTGGAAGGAAAGCGCGAGAGCGGTCCTTTTCGGTAGAAGGGTGACGAACAATGGGAAACTCACTCCACGTCCTTTTCCTCCCCGCTGGCCTCTGGCGCCTTGTCCTGGGAGGACGCCTGGGTCCTAATGCCACTCCATGCGTAGCCGATTGAGTTGGTGAAGGGGGAAAGTGGGACAGCTACTGCTCTGAAAGGCGATGACGTGTACTTCTACAAGCGCGTCTTTGGGCAACTATCGGTATCTTTTTAATTAGCTACTCATCATGAAGTACGAGGGTCATCCGGAAGGTAGTACCCGTTCGTGCCGCATGAAGTGCTGACGACGCGAGTAGCTGCTGGACGAGGTCAGATAGCTTCAGTGGCTTGTCTGCCTTCTCTGGGCCAAGTTGCGTGACGCTAGAATTGCCTGTGTTGTTTCTGTGATTGTTTACAATGTTTAAAAAAATTGAGAACGCCGCCAGTTGTGAAGTGAGGGCAGTGATTAAATTCCTCAATGCAAGAAACGTTCGCCCATGTGATATTCATCGCCAATTAAAGGAGGTGTATGGAGACAATGTAATGGACGAGTCGTCTGTTCGGCGGTGGTGTCGCAACTTCAACATGGGGAGGGGGAACACACACGACGATGAGCGTTCGGAGAGACCGTCTGTCATTACAGACCAACTGGTGAGCTCAGTTGACGAATTCGTGAGGAACGATCGGCGCGTCACAATTGATGACATCTGTGAGCATTTTCCCAATGTTTCTCGAACAATTGTTCATGAAATTGTTAAACACCATCTGCATTATGCAAAAATTTGTGCAAGATGGGTCCCTCGCGTATCTCAATGAGCTGGCGGCGAAGGACTATGCAGCAGGAATACAGAAACTTGTCACACGTTATGACAAATGCCTTAATTTGCTTGGAGATTATGTTGAGAAGTAGTTTAAAGTATCCTCTTTCAAATAAAATTTTTTATGTTTGTTAATATTTACTTTTGTGTCTTTATTTCACGAACGGGTACTACTTTCCGGATGACCCTCGTACTTGCGGATTATATAAAGTAGTATACGGACTCAACCAACTTCAAAATTTTGTCATTACAACGGAGGAGCGACCAGGGATGTTTAGGTTAGAAATATTTTTTTGTATTTCAAAGACTCACCCGCAGCAATAAACAGTATTAAAAAAGTCAATCGAAAATAATTTTATTAAAATGACGAGATACTTATATCTTAATTTTGTTTGGAAAAGGGAACAACTGTGAGGGTATACTTTAAATTATGCCAATGTTTTTCCGCAAAAATTATTTTACCCCCGCAAGTTGTTATTTTCTTCTCCCTTGGTATTTTTCTAAAGTACACTTGCCTCTATTTTTTGGAATCTCATAATGTCCACAAAAACATTTCATTTATTATTATTATACCTTTTGGTTGATGTTTCACCTACATGTCAATTATAACAATTTATGCATACTAGAATGTGAATACAATTCGGTAAGTGTTCAAATGAATATGTCTACACAATTCTCGCAGCATGAACAATATAGGATCTAACAGACAACGAATAAAATGTTTCCTTAAATTGTCCATTGCTACGTGTTCGTTTTCAATGTAGTAAAAATAATTGCGTTCGGCAAAGAAGTTTTTACAGGGAAGTGGGAGTTGATGTCGAGGAGTGAATGGTTTTGTACGACGAAGAAACTTAGTCCTTGAAGCAAGATTACATGGTCAGGATTGGCAGTGTTTGCAATGTTATTTTAGACATTGGAAAAAATGGTAATTTTGACTGAAAGTTAAGCAAACCAATAGGTATATAGACCAAAATCCAAATGAGGCAGAAAAGTTTAATGCAGAGCATTTTAATTGGGGATGTAAAGTTGAAGATTGTTTTCGAGGTGAGAATTTCAGGCAAGCAAAACAGAGGAAGAAATAGGATAAGAGTTTATCGTAGTAGAGGGAGTATTGTGTATTCATACTAAAACTTCTTCTTTTGAAGTCAAAATGTATTAAAATTTTTGAGAGGTTATGAAACATTTATTCTTAATTGGTCACTTATTTAAACCGATATGTAAATTAAAAGACATCATGCCTCACGAAAGTATATGCAGGACTACGTTTAACAGATCAACATAATTAAATCGATATAGATATACACCCTGTGCATAATATTAATCAGAAATTAGTTCGCGTGCTCATTTGCAGACACCTTATTTCGGTGATGGTTATAACTTTAAAATACGCTTTTCATATCATATCGTTAAATATTATATCGAGGAGGACAATTAACGTTTTAAGAAGGAAAAGTTACAGCAAAAAATACTGAGATCAATTTAGCTTTCTCTGATCGCTTTAAATTATAATAAACCAATCATTGAAAGTTGTGGGAAGAAAATATTATTAATGAACTCCGAAAGGATGGGATAGCCCTCAACTTTAGGTAAGACGAAACTTTGAAAAAAATCAACGGAAAAACGAAATGTGAATTTTCGCCAATGTGCCTTGTAATACTGTTTAAAAAGGTTATTTAAAATGAATTATTCAGAAGAAATAATTGAAAGCATTTTCAGTGGGTAAAACAACCGGTTTTATTTATCCATGAGAATATTTCTCGTCAAAGCAAAATTCTCTGGGTTTAGCCCAAGGATAACTAAAGTGAATAATTTAAAACCTTTCAAGACAGTAGTAATCTAATATCATTTCAACTTCAAGTTATGCCAGTTAAATTATTATTCATTTACTTTTGTATCTCTTACTATGCAACTCATAGTTGAGCGCAGTCAGGTGTAGAATATTTTACTTTTGGTACCTTCTTCCCACGAAAGAGTAGTGTTGCTTTGTACGTAGACAAAATAATTATATGCCTTCATAAGTTAGTTGAGGAAATAGGATCATCTTTGATTAATGGATTTTAAATGTTGGAAAGAGAACAGAATTTTTAAAATGCCGAGGGACGAGAAGAGATTTTTGGATTAAATTTGAAGAGGACAGGAAAAGTTGATTGAGGAGATATTAGAAGGGGAAACGTTAGAGTTGTCATAGTGCAAATGTCAGGTAAGTAGGAAGTTAGAAAGAAGAGAGAAGGTATTTTGAGCGAATCGAAGGAGGAAAAATGCATGAATAATCTCGAGAGACATCTTTATCGGCTTAGGCCGAAAGAAACTGTAATTCACTGAAAGAAACTGTAATGTAAATGTAATTGTAAGGAGCAAACAAAAGTCTACTTATAACAAGCCTGCAACCGCTAATGACCCATTTTCAGCATATTAGGGTGTTTATTTAAAAAATTGAACAGTAAATCATTATTATGTCCCTCCTTCTTCAAAGCATAAGAACAAATCAACGTATCAAGAAATGTAATCAATGAAATAAGATATCGTTATTGTTCACTGGGAAATATTTCTATATTCTTGTTTAGACTCGATCAACTCTTCCCTTTTGCGTCATTTTTGGTAGAAGAAGGTAGGGGGCTTTAACAAATCTTTCAATTGAATTTTTAAGATCACTAGTCTTATTTGCAAATCGATGAGAATATATGCAGTGGCGCTACTCAATTCGTAATTTAATTCATATTTTTGCACGCACTAAGTTCTCGTACTTTTAAAAATTGCATAAATGTTCATAAATTCTCTTTAACAAGGTTAATATGAAACAAAGGAAAGTTGTTCAAGATCTCTTGTTTAATAAATATTTAAATGTAAAATAATTTGAACTCAAAGTAGATGACACTGTGGCTAATTTGTAAATACACTTTTGCTGTGTTTAAAAATAAAGTATAAGTGTGCCGCCTCTATTTCATAAAGTACGCTTCAAAGTTTTTGTATTTTAGGGAATATATTGTTAAGATAAATTTCAATCACTATGCCGTTGCTTGCATTCTCAGCAAGCATTATTCCCGAATTCAAATGCCATCAAAGAATATATAATAGATGCAGAGCTTGAGTTATCTCAGAAATACTTTCTTCAACAAAAAAATCATGCTCGTCACGTCGAAAAATGTAAGCCTCATTTACTGTTAGCATGTATTTATTTGCTTCTAAGAGTGTATAAAAAGTTTAACTACCTAAGTATCCACTTTCATATTCATTGAAAGCTGTATTGTGATGGCTAATGGAATCTGTAATCACTATCAATGTATAAATTGAAGAGGGGCTTATTGTCAGGTTGAATTTCGGGTTATGTTTTTTGAAGAGAGACAAGAGAATTTTCGTAGTACCATTGGGTCGCTTGTGTCCATCAGCAAGCTACCTTAAACAGTAGATACCTATAATAATAATAATTAATAAACATCTATACATATTATCAGCCACCTCAGCTTTAAACTAATGACTTTGGATGGCAGTAGTCCCGAATTGTCAGCTCAGAGCATTTTATTATATAACAAGAATTCTGATTTCGTTCAGTGAAGGTTTGCTTGATTGATTCATAAAATCCATTGATATTTTTATGCTCTAATATGGGTGTACGCTTGCTCAATAACAGTGGTTTTATGATTATTCTAAGGGGTTGAATATTTGATGTGCTGCAATAATGGCAAAAATTCCTAAAGATAAAAATTATCTACTAGTATCTCGCATTACACATGTATGTACACAACAAAGGACAGTTAAATGATTCAAGAAAGTTTTTACGGAAACTTTTTAATCTGGCGTACGTAATATATCATTAATAGAGCACATTGAGCAAAGAACCTTTCCTTTATGATTGACAATTATGTGCGAGCGAAAACTCTAGAGACATTTTTCATGCATGGAAGACCTTTGTCAAAAAAATAGGCAGAATTTGAATAGAACTCAAGGGTCGCTTTGGAAGTAAGAAGGATAGATAACACTTCAGGTTGCGTCATACGCGCCGTGTCAAAAATTCAGATGCTGGTCTTGCGAACTTAGGCATTTTTATTCCTCCTTCCACGAAATCCAAGGCTTCTTCGAAAGCACGCTTCTCCTGCGAGGCATCTAAGAAAGTTTTGGACGGAAAGTTTTATATTCCATGAATATTTTAAGAGGATGCTATTAAAAACTTGCTTATGGGGTGAAATTTATAATCTTGTGGTGTGGTGAGTTAGTAATAGGTGTCGTTGCGGTGCCATTTGCGTGTGTGCCATTCCACGGTTGATAACGAATTGCCATAGTTTTGGGATCAAAAGTTCTCTCGAAATCCTGCGGCACTGACGGAAGGAGATCTTCTCCCCACATGAATATTTAAGTTAACCCTACTCGTTACCATTGCATTACCACTTCACGCAAATTTGTCGGAGTATATCTTAATACTTCAATTGCTTGAAACTGAACTGCCATTCCCTTGTGCCTTAGGAGATATTAATTTTAAGTTCTTCTTTTACGAAAACACGCCCATTCAAATATCAAAAGTTAAGGATTGATTTCATGGAAGAGAAATAAGATATTTTGTATACAATTAAAAAAAATTGTTGCCAATTCCCTATGGATTATAAAAAGCAATATGCATATTTATAGTAATTTTTATTAAGTGACCAAAATATAACGAAGAATATAACACGTTGAAATGGTTGCGTTGATCAATGAATATCTTGTAGCAGCTACATTAGTAGGTTGAGTTGACATTTGGTAACATCGCGTTGTTAGCTCGTTTGATAATGGCTACTTAGCTCACAGTTTCCGTAAAAACTTTTTGGATGTGATCCTTGCATGTAAATGTTACCATCGATAAATTAACCGCAGCATGCAGCGGTGAATCCTCATCTGTAAAAAATTTTAATAGGTGGTTAACTTGCTATGAAATATAAAGTGTATCATTCTCTTTCGTAAGGTACCTTTTAAAAATCTCTGAGTCGATAAGCCCCAACCCTCAGTGTTAACATTAAACTTGCTAAATATTTGCAAGAGATTAAGTAATGTAAGGTGTGACATTATGGAATGGGCCTTGGCAGTAAATAAAACTGAAACAAAAATTTCCAATGGCATTATTCTGAAAAGGTATTTTCAATAATCCAAAACTCACCCACGAGATTTGATGAATTTTGGAAGCATCATTCTTTTGATCTCTTGTAAGTATTACACTTATTGTATTAATTTTCTCAGTGTCGACAACACCAATTACATTCACTTTTTCCCGTCCTATATTTTTTACTTCTATAGGTCAAATTTTGTCTATTTTTTACCATATTGCCCCATCAGGGAAAAACATCTGCAATTTTTTAATATTTGAATTATTTTTTTCATTGCGGATGATTCGACTAAATACTATTGAGTTGGGTATTGTATGCAACAATGTTACAATTATATAAAAGTTTTCGCAATTTTTGCCTGTCCTCATTCCTATGGTAATCCTCATAATACATCTGTTACCACGACAGGACTGACTCCCAGATCGCCTTGGCGTGGTCTGAGTACAGGCTACTTTTGTTGATTTCGGAAAACTACTAATGCAACTCGTGTATTGACTGGTATTTAAATTTCAGTCAACGTAAGAAGGTCTCGGTTCGAGAATGAAGGATATTTTCTTCGGCTAATTTGATATTTCTTCAATCATTTTCGGACTTAAATACTTCCTCTGTTCCTGAAATTATTGGATGCCTAAAGTTTAGGTCAAATTTAATTTCAAAATCTCGCATATCTTGCCATATTACTAAAAATTCTAAACAAGCACCTTCAAATCGCTCAATACAATTGATAAGATCATTAATGCAAATACAGGTACAATGTCTATTTGATGAAAATTTAGTTGGATAAAATCAAATTGGAAGTAACCCATAAAATGCATGACATCTATCTTTTCACTTAAAATGACGTAACTCTGATTGAAAATATCCATTAAATATTATATCCATAGAAAATATATTCCAGGTATAATTACTGACAAACATTTCATTAATATAACAAATAGGAGAATGTATAACTGGAATCTCAAACTAAGAAAGTAGTTTAGATATGATACATCAGCATGTTATACACAACATGGCTGTAGGTTTTATGTGTTATTGTCCCAAAATTATTTAATTTGTTTAGAGATTTATAGTCGTCTTTATTTTGGGCAACTTATGTTAGATGGCTTAGCGTGGAAAGTATGTGGAAAGGCATAAGAAGAATTAAGATGATTTTTGCAATAACTATTTTCGAATACTGTTGAAACGGTAAATAATGGTGAGTTTACATTTACGCTTTGTTATTCGCCAAAAACCATATATAGTAGACCTTTAATTCTGCAACATTTGTACAATAACAGCATATGTTGAATCCTTCGTAAATTTTCATATTTTAGGTGATTCTCCTTTTTTGATAGTAAATTGATAGTTAAATTTGAAGTCGTAACTTTGTACAAATTGAGTAGCTTCAGGCGTAATATGGTGGCAGTCGAACATAATAAAGAATAACTGATCTTAGAACTTTTCCACTTGATAACGTTTTTTATTTTACGACTGCGTTCCGATGTATTACATCATCATCATCATGTCAATGACATACCTGATTATGATGTAATACCTCGAAACCAGATGGTAAAATAAAAATTTTTATCAAGTGGAAAAGTGCTGCGATCAGTTATTCATCGTAACTTAGTAATATTTTATGCTATTATAGAAACAAATTGAAGAATCTGCTTGAAAAAAGTTAATATTATTAGCCCATTTTGTGAGTCGTATCTATTGGTATTTTACCAAAAATACTATAAAAATTCGTTTGAATGCTGCAGTAATCATTGTTAGGATTCGTCGTTAACCATAATCTGAAAGACCAAAATAATGAAGTATGCATATAAATGGAATTATCTCATCATCAATCCCTTCAATCCCTACCGTTTCTCATTAAATTACAAGGTTTACTCAATGAACTTATCCGATTTCCTCGATTAACTCCCGTTCTTACCATCCAATAACAGCCTCAAGAGAGAGAGAAAGAGAGCAAATTCGATTGTGCTGGAAAAGGGTAAGTAAATTGAAAATATTTTCTTCGGCTCAAAAATCTGAAAAATAGGTCTTTCGCAGTATTCAGCAGTCCGACAGAGGCCCAAGTGCCTTTGAATGAATGATACGACCAATTAACGGCTCAAGTAAGGGTTCCCATCGGCGAGGCAACGAATCCCCATCGCAACTTGCTTACCCAACCCACTTTTAATTCGCGATGATCGTTTTACCATTGGGCATTTACCGACCATCATTGAGGCCGCTCCGCGCCAACGCTAATAGAAAAGCAGAGAGAGAAATCACAGGTCGCCCCTATAATTTCATCTCACCTTCCCCCATCCTCCCAACCTTTTTTCATTCCGAGTATTTCCCCTGTTTTCATTGCATTAAAGGCAGGAAATGAAAACGGGTAGATTTTGCTTGTGCTGTTTCCGACACTTTTTGGATTGAATGGAGAGAGAGGGAAAGGAGGAGGTCAATGTTCGCGAAACGACGGGGAATGCCGGTAATGAGGTTTAAGAGAAGGGAGGAGGCAGGCTGGAGGTTGGAAGGGAGACAGGATGGGAGTATGAGACGGGCGAAAAATAAATAATTAGCGAAAGGGAAAGAAAATGAATGTAGCGTGCGGAAGTAGGAGTGCGGGGGAATATGAGGGTGGAGAGAGGGAGAGAATAGAAGCGATGAAGTTGAGTAGGAAAGAGATGGGAGAGTATTGAATGAGAGATGATTTGGAAAGGAGAAAATTGTACGGAAGCCATTGAGAATAAAATTTCCAAGAAACCAATCTCTAACCGATCTCAGAGGTTCTAAAGGGAATGGTTTTAATTCCATATCTAAAATTTGCAGTTGTTTCATTAATTGGTCTATTTATCAAAGTTTGCAGCAACCCTCCACCCCTCAATGGAGCAGCCGTGCGATATTACGATGTTTGGCGAGCAGAGTCTTTATTTTTTCTGTTCTCCTCCATGCGGGAGATGGCGGGCAGAGTCATTGACAAATTTTCGCGGAGTAGCGCAGCGGGATGTTGAGTGCGGTCGCATGTAGGCCAACTTAGCGGAAGTCTCTTGATGACTCATTAACCCACGAACCGGAGGTAAATAGGTCTATAGTCGCGATATTAGCTCCAGCACCGGGAATTTCTGGTTTTGCTCCATAATAATTCGTCTACAATGCAGGAATATTTTGCCGCATGTAATTGTCTTGTTCTTCAATCTGACCAGTTCAATGTTCTCTCTCATGCTACTTTAGGTCAGCCACCACGTCTTGTCATAGGTTTGAGCTTGATGAGGGATAATATTCATGGCATACTCTTTGTGAAACAATAAACTTGAGCCCCTGCGTAAAAAATACACTCTAATTTTGCGTATTTACAGCATAAGTCGATGCAAAATTCAATAGCAACACATATTTTATGTTTTTAGAAAACTACTCTTTTCTATTGTTCATGGATTTATTTATTCCCTAAATTTCTTTTATTACAAGTTTGTCTATCAAAATTTGAACAGTAACTCCGGAGTCATTTAATATTTTTATGGAATTTCATGGTAACACAATGCTACGTAATAACCGCTTAATTATCACACCTGGGCAAAAAATGACCGCGCGTGTTTATGGTAAGACCCCCCGCCATCGAGCCTGCAACGTGCAGTCACGTCAGGATAAATTTCTTCCCAATACTTTAAAAAAAAAACTTTTATTTCGTTGTTCCTAATTTGTAATTGTAATCGAGAAAGACATGTTTAGATTTAAATGCTACAGTCAGCCTATTTAAAATCTAAAATACCTACAATTAGGTGTATTGTTTAATTAAAACTATTGTTAATCAAAATCAAATAAAAAAATCAAAGTATGTAAATCAAAAAGTGACGTTTTTTGCTGTTTCCGTTTTTTGGAGAGACAATTGCCGCAACTAGGTTACAGGAGGGAAATAAACCGATGGAGTTCTTGGAGAAGATCATGAGTGAGTATATTCTACCTCTGATATTGTGCTGAATAGAACCTTGAAAACAAAATTAAACACTAAGAGTGTCAGAGAAAAATTAGACATGAAAACATATAATGACTATTTTAAAACAAAGGAATATGAAATGATCAGCCGTCTTGAAAAATAAATTTAAAACTAAGTTTAGCTTACGAGCCCATAATTGATGCACCAGCGCACAAATTCGTCATTGCAATGGCCAAAACTCATGAATTAAAGTTGGAATTGCTATCTCATGCACCATATTCTCCAGATTAAGCCTCTCGGATTATTTTCTCTTTGCAAACTTGTAAAAATGGCTCGTTATCAAAGATTTTCCAACCGTGGAGAAGTGATGTCAGCAGTTAATGGCTATTTTGTCAGGCAAAACAAGTCTTATTTTAAAAAGGTATCGCACTTATTGAGCATTGCTGGGAAAAGTGTATAGAGCTTAAAGGAGATTATGTTGAAATTAAATACTTTTTTTTTCCAAAATCTTTGTTTTTTCTTTGTTTGGTTGGGTACTTCTGGGATTACCCTCGTATTATGCCAAGAGGTTAAGAAAACACGTGAAAACTGTTTTGAAGTGTGCTTTTTTATGGCTCCGAAACTTGCTCGTTGAAGCCAGATGACTGACGGATAGATATATTAAAGGCTTTTGAGAAGCGGGTGTGGAAAAGGATGTAAAACGTGAAATTGAACAGAAAGAAAACTAAATGATGTACCACGTATTAAGGTGGAAAAAGAGGGCTTCTGTGAGATATCCTAAGAAAAAAAGAAACGTGGTTGTAAAGAATTTTGATTGGTTATCTAATTCTGAAGGTGGTAGAGGAGAGATGATGTTAGGCAAGCAATGTAGAGGAATTTCAAGGGTAGGAATGTTGGACAGAATGAAGGGAGGTAAGATTCAAATGGAATGCATGTTGGTCTCGGTGAAGAGAACGGCACAAAAAAGAAACGTTTTCAGCCTGTTTCCACCCTAAGTACTTCTTAAACGGTAAACAAGCATATGGAAAAAAATCATTAAATTGTTTTTCATGGCGTAAGCCGTGTCCGAATATAAAACACCTATATTCAATAATGGTATTTGGAGACCGATTCTTTTACATCGATTTCAATATTGCACCTTAAGGTGAATATTTATAAACTTACATTTCTTCATCCATCAATTAATTTTTTCCAGTTTCCAAATTAAATTTCTTTACAACATATTTTTCTCGATCTAAGCCGTTTACAACTGATTAATGAGGACAACTTGAATAATTTTTATATTTCCCATTGAATTGTAATAGTGTATTAATCAGTATTTTGAAAAGGAACTGCTGATATCTATATTATTTTCAATCATGATCAATATGAATATTTTAGGATGGCTAGAAAATAAATGAGTAAAGTTACATAAAAATTTCTGCAGAGCAAAAATAGTCTAACATTTACATTTGTTTATAAACATTTTCGTGTCTAATGCGTTGAAAAACTATTTCTATTTTTATTTTTGGTGAGTAAAAGGTTTGACATTTACATTAACTAATCGCATAATAAAAGTACTGTGCACTCATGTACTATGTTATGACCAAGAAATCTTTTTTTTCCTTTGGATGCGTTATCATAATTTCCTTGGAATATTTGAATTATTTCAAATATTGGTGAGGGAAGAGTAATACAATTAAATTAATGCTATTATTATGTTAATTTACTGGTGTTCAGCCAGTATGTTCATCCAGTTCAGTATGGTGTTCAGCGTTCAATTCCGCTGAAATATTTTCGAATTTCATGACAATGCGCTGAATATATTTTTAGGGAGCCGATAAAAACAATGCGGACTGATTTTTAACAATTATAAAAATGCAAGGAATTTAGAATGAAGCTATCATAGAATTCAATATGCTGAATTTATATTTTGGAAAAATGTGTAAGAGATAAGGAACAGACTTCAAGCGAATTCATTTATTAGTACCCCCACACATTTCCTCCAAAAGGATTTCCAACGACGATTCTGGAAATGTTCTTTCTCTTGTGGTGTAAAAATTTTGCATTGCACAGAGCAACGGAATATGTGATGAAATAAAATAAGTACCACTTCTTTACCCATTGGAAATGGTCCTTGAACACATTTTCTTGTGCCGGGGAGTAGTCAGAAATTTTGCAGATATTTAGCATGCCGGGAATTCAGAGGAAGGTGAACTCATTTAAAGTTTTCACCAACTCACTGGAACAATGTTTGCGAGGGAGTAAATATTACGGAGGTCCCAGCAAAAAATAAAATACCCTATGGCCTAAAATAGCTTGCGTAAGTTGTGAACCATTATATTGAACTGGAGGCTATTTTCCCACACCATGCATATACGTGTGCGTGCGTTTTCACACTTAATTTAACTATTCTTAAGGATACATGTTTATCAAGAACAAAGTTTGGATTGATATTAATAAACAAGAGAGAATTAAAATGTTAATATTTTCTTTTCTTTTAGCGATAACGTTGACGAACTGTATTTATTGAAACAGGCGGTTCAATATTTTCCATTGGGTAAGTAGTATTGCAAACATGGTCGCTTGAGGTTGACTGTAGACACAATTGAAGGTCTCATATTACTGCGGAGAGAGACGTAAGGATACCTTATGATTATGATATATTGAAACTGAACTTTGATCTGTAAATAGGGTCCCGAAACCAGATATTACACCATCATTTTCGCAATAATCTATCCTACTATAGCCTTCGTTCAACATTTACCATCTCACGAATGATATATGCAATATTGCATTCAATTGGGATAAAATTAATTTTTCTACCGTGGATTGAGCATGAAATAATTACGATACATTAATAATTTGGCTTTTTATATCTTTCCCTTTCTACATTACCTTAACACGCAACATATAATATCCAGAAAGAAAAAACTCATTAACATATTTCGTACCATATTCGGCTTCATTCCTGGATTTTCGTGTGCATTAAAGATTCAACGTCTTCAGAAGGCCAAGTTAAACAACAGGTTAGCTATAATTTTTTTTCTACATAATTTCAACAAAATATTTTTTTAAAGTTTCTCGTCAGGCATCATTCCTAGGTTCAATTTTTGCACTGAAAAGAGGAGAACGGATTCATTTAAAGATTTCGCAAGCTCAGTGAACAACGTGGATGAGGAAGTAAATATTCCAGAAATTCTTGTTCATGCACGTATATTTGAAATATGATAATTTTTTACCATTTCATAGGTTAATAAAATTAAAATTTCATAAAAATTCAAGCTTAATCTAGGAAGTAATACATCGACATAATTAAAGGGTCCACTTAATACTCTGCTGGGATACTATCTTAGACCTTCGACATTCATGTAATAAAATATGATATTTTGCCAGTAAAACGCACGAATCTACCTACTTTTTGTAAATATCTACCATTTTAGGCTTGAATTCCAATAAATTACGCCAAACTAACATACCAATAATGTGTGAATTAATTTTTATTTTGAAGCCTAAAAAGGTATAACATGTTCCACCTTTTTTAAGGAAAATGAGGCCTCTTCATTTCCAGGAATAACTGCGATGAAGATCGTTTGAATTAATTATTTATTGGCCAAGTTAAGAATTCATTTTTAGTATTATTTCAACCCACACACTGATTATTGAAAGGCAGTTAATCATTAATTTGAAATAATTAATTTTGATGACATGTTTTCTCTAAGCTTCCTGTGTGTTTACGTTAAGGAATCTTAGGAAGTATCACGAATTGACTTCTAGTAACCCTTCCCTTCACTTATTCACAAGAACGAATGAAATGGGCTTTGCCTTTGTTTATCAAGAGATAATGCATAACTGGAATCATTCATTCAAGGTAAATTTATGAAGGTAAATGTTGGGCGTTCTCTGAAATCTATCATTTAAGTACCACGGTAGAACAGTATTACTCGCCCAGCTTTATTTCCTGTTCCATTTCTTCGTAACTCTTTTCTACCTTCATGCTGCACAAAAAGTATACTCTCTTCCTTCTTTTATCCCAATTACCCTCATTCTCCCTCCTATTATGGCTCTCCAAATTCCACCACCTCTTCCCACTTTCCAAAATTTTCGAATTCCTGCAAAAAAATCCTCTCTTAGCCCACTTTACTCAAAACCGCTGCCCTTATCTTTCTCTCTGTCCAAACATTTCTCCATTATTTACCACATTACAAAATTAAAGTGGAATATTTGAAAATTATTAATTTACAATTCATAATTCCGCCAAGTCAATTCTCCGTCAATCTCCATATTAAAAGAGAAGAGTAATCAGCCTAAAAGGATGGAGTAAGATCGAAAAAGTTGTGGCTGGATTTGGCCTTAAAAGCTTTCGCGTCCAGAAAAACGGATATTTTAAGGTCCAGAAAGGGAATTGTATGATTGAAACAATGTAAGAATAAATATATAAATATAAATAAATAAATATATATATATATATATATATATATATATATATATATATATATATATATATATATATATATATATATATATATATATATATATATATATATAGGTTTAGACATGTATATGTATATCATACATGTATATATATTATGTATATATACACACAATAAACATATTTGCATTAAACATATGGGAAGGGGTGATTTGGACCACGAAATTATTGAAAATTTGTGTGCCTTTTTTCGGAGTCCCACCTCTGCTACTTAGTCAATTTCTTTTTTAATGCAATTAGGGTACGTTTTGCTTTCGGGAATAATATATTGCACAATCCATGAGTCAACAAAGTTGAGATTTCATGGCGTAGCATTTGAATTATTTATTCAAACTTTATTTAAAAGAAATTCGGTAGTACAGGGTTCGTCCGGAAAATAAGTGTACTGAGCTCAGAAAAAAAAATTTATTACACTTTTACATATCTTAAGCTAATATTCCTCAAAATAGGACCCTTGTGAGTCGATACACTTGTTCCAGCGGCGTTCCCATTCCTGGAGCGCTCCCGCGAAGGCATCATCGGGAACCTCTCGAAGACTCGTCGTCGACCTCTTCTCTGCCCTCCACGAACATCTTGTGCCACCGAAAGATCATGTTTCTGGACATGGCTGACTCCCCGTAAGCCTGGTTAATCATACCGACAGTTTTGGTAGACGATTTCCCAAGCTTTACCGCAAATTTGATGGAATAATGCTGCTCCAAAAACTTCGGCATCGCGTTCCGTGACGTGGGTCGAAGCGTGGAGGTTCGCGTTAACAGAGCTCCTCACTACACCACAGCTCAGAGCCGACTGCCTTTTTCAGCGTCGCTTGCCAATATACCCCCCTCCAATCGCAGCCTGTCAGAGCGGTGCTGGGCGCGCCTGGAGCGGCGCGCCCAGCCCAGGAGTCAGTACACTTATTTTCCGGACGAACCCTGTGTATCACATATTCCAGATAATATAACTTGTAGTCCTTAGCTCTATACTCAGAATAGATTTTATTCTAGTGATCCTAAAGCCGCGTAGAAAAGAATCTTGGACGACTATTTTGAGCACCCCCTCCTGGTGGACAATAATACTCTCACTCCGTCACTGACATGACTCCATCGAAGGAGCGACAGTTACTGCTGCTGGTACCTGTTTTTGGTGAAATTTCACTTGAGAAAAAAAAAAGTGGCAAGACCATAGTCTTGCTTCCTAGGAATTTAGGGGAAAGGATATGATTTGTGAGAAGCGAAGAAATTGTTGATCATAAACTCAGGTGAGACATGAATTGAGCTGAGTTAAGCTGCTAGATATTGCAGTGCAAATACAAGTATATGGGGAGATTTAAGAGACAGGATTCAATGAGTGAACTGCATATAAATGAAAAGGATGCTCTGAAGTAAGAAAGAAAAACATTTCTCACTATAAAATATGGAAAAAGCTTTTATCGAAGCTCAAGAGATAATGGAGATATGGACGCAATGCATATAAGGGCTGCATGGTAAATGATTAATTTTGAAATAGAGAAAATGGCGGGGATGATAAATTTGATCTTCTATTGCGAGAATACGAATATTATTAATAAAATAGAAGAGATCAAACTGGTAGGTTTATCTAAATTTAAACTCTATGAACTTTACAATTATATTTTAGTTTAGGCAGAAGGGGAGGGAATATTTAATATGGGTTCATTCGTAGCTTTTATTGACAAATATAGCGAAGGGCTTTGATAAGTATTAATTCCAATTATAATTATCAAAGATATGACAACTATCTATATCAAATTAAATAGTTTAATATGACACCTTTAAGTAGCAAGTCTCTATTAATAATAATTTGAGTAACCAAATGTTATAGTACATGTGCCGAGATAATTCGCATAAGTCTTTGCCTAGAATCAAATTTTTAAGGTCGGTTTAGGGTCACATCTATGTGCATGTATGATGAAGAAATACCTCGATCCTACAGTGTTTTTAGGTTTTCCAAGGTTCTAAGCTCCCATTTAAAGCACATGTAATGCATTGGGAATACGCATATATACTTATTTGTACAATACGCACATATATCGTATTGTGCTATACATATGCAGCACAAAAAATCAATAGTAAAGACGGAGATCTGAATATGGCAGCTTTGAATGCCGAGCGAGAGCTTCAGCAGTTAATCCTCGATCTACTCGAATGATTTCTCCCCTGAGGAAATTTTCAAAGTGGATGACTCCACCCAACTTACCTTTACGTCATTTCCCGCAGATTATTTGAATTTTTCCAAATACTAACTTTACTCCCAGTAAGTTTTAATTTTTTCTCCGGGGAATTAAATGAAAAAATTAGGAAACATTTAACCCAACTGTAAACTTCTAGTAAGTTACCAAGGGTCATTAATAATATTTTGGTATTTCAATGGAACCCTTTCATAGTAAGAATCATTCTCCTTGTCCGGGATTCACACCTAGACCCCTCGGTATCCTGCCGAGTGCTTTAGCCAGTTAAGCTACCATTGTTTTACATTTGGAAATTTTGGGAGCCTAAAAGGAACAATATGAACCATATTGATTTGAAATTGTTCATTTCTTGTTCAAAACTGTGTTTCGTGGTATTATGTGTGCTGTTAACGTCGGGTTCTTCACTGACATGTTTTTTAATCCTTTTGATTTTAAATTGAACTTTAAAATTTACTCGTTTTCATCGAGTAATATTAAATAATGAACAATTATATTAAATCAATGGAATTTGTATCACATATGCATCAAGCTAATAATGCAGCATAAAATTAAATATTGCACAGAATTTATTCGTGAGACTAAAGTATTATCACTATTTTTACACCATCAGTATGATGATCGCATTATTTTCCTGCAGATCAAACAGGATTATATGTATAATTGTACGTGAAAAATGGTTTACCACTGCAACAGGAAATCAAAACACTCCTTTAATCCATTTCATTAGTTCATTTTTCAATACAACGTGATTGAAAATAGAAAAATGAACAAAAATAGTTACGAGCATTATTTATCAGTTGACATGTTGGTGTATATAACTTGAAGCTTTTGGGGAAATACATCCTTCATAAGCAAAGATAATCCGACCCTGTTGACTTATTACCAATATTCATTGTATCTTATTGTTACTTTTAAAATTTGGATTCCACAAACGTGAAAATAACGATTTGGAAGCTTTCCACTTTTTTCATAACTGTAGAACCATTGAATTAGCATAGCTAATCCGGGCGTTAATTTGGAAATCATTACCCGGGCGCTCACTCGTGGCTGCGTCAATTCCGTCGGAGTGAGTCATCATTTTTTAAATTAATCTCTGTTTGAAGTGGGGATCACTAAAATCGATATTATTTCTCAACGCAGATACTTGACTATCTATTTCATAAAAAGTACTCCGTCCAGTTAAAGCATCGGTCTTTAACATTTCATAATATCTTCATCTTTCCATTTTAAGAATTAGATGCCACCACCTTGTACTTGGCGCAAATATTTTCTCTTTGCGTTTAAGAGTTTTATGATTTTGTTTTGTCATTATTGCGAACAAAGCTGGAATTTTTATGAGACTGATGTTCATTATAGAGATATACATAAATTTTACGATAATTTTCCTTTAAATTTATGTATCAATGTCACATCGGATTTGGTGCACAAGGGCAACAGAACGCGTTTCGCTCAGACTGAACTTTAGTGGATACCATTTGAGCGACTTTTTTGAGAGAGAATTGGCATCAAAGCGACGCCCTCCGGGCCAGAGAAACAACGAACTATTTGACGTGAGCTCATCAAGCCGTGAAAATGATTCACCACTTTCCAAAGCTGCATTTCATTTATGGAATTTTCCATCACGTTTTCTGCTCACCAATTATTATTTTTTGTTGTGTTTTCCTCGGGCACATTTGTTTCTAATTCGAGTCCAAGTTGGCAGTTGGGTTAATTTCTCATTAAACGGGGTGAAGTTTTTTCTCTCTAAAATGAATTTCCACTCAACGCTCAGAAAAATTTCAATACACTGAGTCTATCTTTGATTATCCCTATGTACTCAACATAAGTGGATCATTAATATTTCGTTTTGGTCTGGATTATTGTTTTTTTACTACCTTCCCTGCTTGAAATTCTGAAGAAGTGAAAGATACCTGTCACTGTTTGATATTGAACTGGGATAGTTAAAAAGAAAGGTTATACATTTTTATTACCGGTTCTTTTCGGTATCAGTGCATGCACAATTATATCAAGTAATACATGTTAAAAATGCCGTCAGAACTAATACTGGGATAATTGTACCTGGTGCTCTTTCCATAGAGACCAAAACTGTTTCGTACTTTTCCATTATATTGTTTGCTTAATAGAATTGTATCTTTTTTGAGAGCTAATAGCCCAATCAGTATACTTCACTCTAGGGAATTGTCTATGTCAAGTATGAACGGAAGGATCTTTCGTCGATTTTACTCCTTTACGGTTACTGTGGATATTTAATGATTGGTTTGTTGTCTTCACAATGTTTTTTGATAAGGGAGCGGCCGGTTAATTTATGTACCAAAGTTCCTAATTTGAAACCTTAAATTCGTCTTGGGGAAAATGAAAACATTCCTTCCATGCGCGTACTTCCCCTATCCACTCCGGGAGTCAATCTCCACCTCCTCCCCGTTCACCTCCTGCTTCCTCAATCGCGCCACTGTACATGGCCAGCTCCACGCGCAAAAACATTTGGACCGCGAAGATAGCGGAGGCAACGCGACCTGGAGCGTTTCCTAAGCGAGAGCCAACGTCATTATTTTTATTTTCTTTTTCTAAAGGAGAAAAGTTATCTCCATGGCGGCACTGTCGAGCCTTCAATGGTACGCTCCAAAAATGTCCACATGTTTTTCATTTCTCGCCTACCTCCAGCAATGTCTCCGTCCGTCCCTTCGCGCCCCTTTTCCCACCGTTTAGGCCGTTTTCGTCCACTTTGATAAACAACACACGCCCTCAGGAGTCGGTCGCTCCCGCTTTAGGGCGATAGATGTCCCCGCCCTTTCCCTCCCTCGCTTAAGCTCCCTCACCTTCATATTCCGCATCGGCCAAAAGGAACCCCCGGGAGCATTCAAAAAGCTCGCCCTCGGCTAAAAGATGTATGCACGCCTGTGTGTGGGAAGCTATAATGAAGTGAGGGGGGGAGCGTAAATCATGAAAGTGAAGCTAAGGGTGGAAATACATTCTGCTTTAAGTCATGGGGGAAGTTTTTCCTCAATGGTTCGCCGTGGTGGTTGGGTGGTGATTTATAAGCCATAAACAATCTCACTCTGTGTGCGGTCTTTTCTTTCTCCTCCCATCTTTCTAACCTCGCTCAAGCAATTTCTCTGGGGATCGAATTCACAATATACGCTCGTTTGCGTTCTCTTTTTGCGGGGTTGACGAACTCTTAAAGGCGGTCAGGGAGCGCAAAATCTTCTCCAATTCAAGAAAACCTGTGTCTGTGAGCAAAAATGTCTCCTCTAGATACACTTATCGCTGGCATCTGCGCCCAGACCTTGTTAGCTGCTATCGAGATTGAAAAGGTGAACTAAAAAAATGCCCCACATTCTGCATGTAAGATTGGGATATGTACTCAGTCAAGTATTTCCTGGTATAATCCTTGAAACTTTTTAAGCACTTCCCCGGAGGTCCTATTTAATACCAACATCATTAGTTTTCATTTGGAAGTTACTTCTGTCTACTTTATATCACTTTCGGTCACTTCGATCTCGACATATAAGGCTAGGGGTTGCTCTATGACTTCTGCTGCATTCAAGGTCTATTGTTCCAGCCTGCTCTACCTCCCCAGCAGCGAATCATATCGCCTGTAAAAATTGGTCATAATATCAATTTCCCAAACAGCTTTTTGAAAATTATCATGTTTTTAAGGTTCTGCTACTATATTATTGAATATTACCTAAGTTCAGAGATTATTATTAAAAGATTGTCACCAGAACTCGTTACCCTCGCCCACAGGTTAACCCAAATTAAAGAAGATGTTAACTTGTTAACCCCATTCTCTAGTAGAAATTTTACTGGATGATTAACGGTTACATTAGATGATCATGTAACTGTTTTAAATGTTGCAAAATATAACCGGTGTAGTTTTTAATATTCAAAGTAACAACTTATTTTTCGGAAAGGTGATTTTCAAAGAGGAGTTATTGTTTTGGCAAGCTGAAGGATTATGAGATGTGTGAATCGACAGTAACGATTATAAACTCTCGATGTACTGGTAGTTCATGGTTTATAGCGACGTTCTAAATGGATGGTAGCTATTAAAGGTGGTAGGAAAAATAGGACGAGAATTCGCGAGATAGCAGAGTGCTGATGAGTTCGTTAGTAGGAATAATAACAGGCAAGATCGAAAGATGAAAGAGGAGGGAAGATATTGTAGACAGTAGGGGGCGAGTAGAATCTTTGAACAGGTGAAGAAGGGAAGAGCACTTAGCGGTTTCTGGCTCTTACATATATTTCATGGATCGTTCAAATTCTGCTTCCATGCATTAGGCTGCCCGAAAATAATGTATGAACAACATTGTTCCATTGAAAATCTAATGAAAATTTATTTATTTTTTCCACTAGAATTCAAGGATTTGGACAAAGTTCCATTTAAATTGCTTTGTATGAATTAATACCATAAATTTGAGAATCGTTATTATTTGAGGATGTTCTTTCTTACATTTCGACTAGCATGAAACTAATATTTTACAAAGATCCGGTGCTCTTGTGAGTTTCAAGTTGTAAGTAGGTCAACAACCTATCTTACTATATTCTCTCCAATAAAAGTCGTATACTTTTAAATTGCATTTAAAGATCCATTGCTAAAAAGCAAGAAAGACTCGTACTTTTCCACAGATTTTATGGAAAAAATCTGTGGAAAAGTACGAGTCTTTCTTGCTTTTTAGTAATGGATATTAAATACTTCCACGAAGTGAAGCCTGAAACAATAGAATATATTCGCAAAGCTAGTATGCATTTAAAGAGTTTTTCATGCAATGTTAAATGAAATCAGCAAAGCCATCTAGACTTATAACACAAGGGTATATTTTTATACTTGCCGTCATCTTTTGCCAGTTTTGGTTCATCGCTATCAGGTTAACGGTATAGTCATTAATTTTCAACGGAAAACTCACTTCAGCCATTGTGTAGCGTACTCTAATGTGGCGGGAAGTAAAATAGGGAGAAAATAACCCCTAGAAAAAAAGGATGAAGGTATAGTCATTTGTATTAGAAAGACAAATGATTTTAACGAGAAAAAATCTATTATTGGAATAATATTTATTTTAGTTCACTCTCACAATAGCACTATTGGATGGTTTTCCATTTGATACTCAAGGCTGCATAATTTTCCACCCACGACATATTGGATAGAAAGACAAAAGACAGATATTGCTGCGGCTGATCCCGGTTAATTCTTAACTACATATTACAGCTAGCATAAATATATACTCCAGGATTCAGCTCACGTATTTGGAGTCGTTGCACCTTGAATCATTTCCTTCATTCAGTTCAAATGCGAACGATCTGCCATCAGGAAAAAGAGCGAACGCTAGATTTGATAACTCAATCAAATACAAGATGAACGCTTTTCAAGCCCTCATTTTTGGCTCAGTTGCTCACCATGGTTTAATGCTGGGAATTATGTTTTTATCCTCGGCTGCAAAGTTTCTTCTGGCATGTAGAGACAATTTTGTTCCTGGGACATTACGTGGTCATAAATGGTTCATGAATTCTGACTAGTCACATATTACCAACTTAAAATTCTATAACTAAACTAATTGTGTAATTAAAGTTACAATTATGCAAATAAGGGAGAACTCGTACGAGGGATAACTAGTTACTCAGCGGTTTTGAAACAAAATATTAGTGGGGTGTCTAAAAATTGGAAAACTTTTTCATTGGCATGCAATTTGTTGTCCGAACTGAAGCTTTAGATAAATATATAGAGGTTTGTATCTCTATAAAAGTACATCTGAAAACATTTTACCCTTTTTCTGTCAACCCTGTGAGTTAGTGTAACTATTATAACTGGTGAGGACTGCTTGCATGAAAATTTCGTGTGAGTTATTTCCCATTTCCTTAGAGACAGAAATTTCATAATTTAATGAATTATCTAAATGTTGCATTTTTATTTTAAATGGGACGTTTGAACGATTAGCCAGAGTTTGAGAAAAAATCATAAATTACATTTTTACATAACCGCGTCAAAACTCGGTACTAATCTGATAATCATTTTTTTCCCATTTTGAACATATATGAAATAGTATTTTCCAAATATGTATGCAAGAAAAACACCGATAGCGAAGGAACGAGTTCGATGGCAAGTAGACATGACACCCATTTGATATATTGTATGCATTCAAAATGAAAAGGAAGATAATTCAGACTTTGGAGTCAGCGTTGAATTCAGTCTGTAGCGAGCCAGGTATTTAATATTTGCTGAATTTCTCAAGTATTGTCAAAACTCTCAAACGACAATACTCTGAGTGAGAAACGTGATGAGAATCAAAATGATGAAAAATTCGTAATTCGTAATTCAGTAATTTTCCCCTCGATAAGGTAGATTATTTTGAATGGCTAGTACTGTTAATTGATTCCGGATAATCCCATTTTAATATTGTGCGCTACAATAGTGGATATCATATTCAAGTATTTATTTAAATCAACGAAGAGGAATTTGTTGCTACCTCCAAAGGGCAGTTTGGATATTAAAATCAAGGAGGAAGGTAATCTCCTCAAAATGCCTTATCTTCAGGGAGATATGATTAAATATTTGATAATTGAAAGCAAACATCCTCTTTTCTTTTATTCCTGTCGTAAGATTTACGTTAGCAATACTTTGTAATTTAATCATAAAACTTCTCTCTGATCAATCGTACAGCTTAAGCAGATATCTTCCTAATATTTCTAGGCAATTTAGCTCGAAGTTTCAAGTTATAAAATGCTATGTTACGCAAATGTCATCTTTGCATTGATAAATCTTTGATGAGGAATGCTACGTCTTCGCCATCTGATTAGTGATTCATTCCAAACGGATAAGTGATCGCATTTTATTTCATCTTTTACCTTCACAGTTGTAAGATTGAAATTGAATCACCTTATGTTCGTCAACTACTCCTTTTTTTTAAATTTCCTTCATGAGTTCATGGATAAGTCCAAGATAAAATAAGCAGAAATGCCGACATTTTTTATTAGTTAATTGTTTTAGATTCAATATTCAAAATTAGAAATGAAATGGGTATTTTTAGCTTAATCATTAATTACATTCTCCATGTCCGGTTGCTCGTGAAAAGTTTATTAACTATTCCTTATGTGATACGAAAGATAAAGTCCTGTTCTTACTTTCCTCTGATATAATATGTGTACATTATACCGCGCGAACAACTACGAGGAAATATTAGCTGAGCATTTAAGACGCCATTCATTAATTTTGTAACTTTGGGGAGTCAGGGAATCAAGAAATGATCAGGAAAGGGATAGGACAATAAAAATGGTATGCATCACTGAACGATTGTCTAAAAATCAGCCATCCGCCCATTAAAGCCTGCGTGTGCGACCCATGAGTCTCATTTAGACCCAATCAAAGAACAAGGAGTATGACTCACCGTTAAAAATCGGCAAAACTTTGTATGCTCATTTTGATTGGCTGAAAATAGCGATTTCTTCGGAAAATGATTTCGCATGTGAGCGGAAGTTGCCAAATTGAATTGGTATCATCCACGAAAAATTTAATGAAATGGGTAATCTCCCGCCTTTGCAATTTTTGGAAATTAAAACACAAATCCACCATTTATTCGTCTATCGAGGGCGGTATATTTCAAACAACGGAATTCTTTAACCATAAACGGATACCTTAATAATGCAAATTCAGTGGATGAATCCGTGAAAATTTAATGTTGCAGCATCTACCACAATTTCTTGGAATCAGGTTTCTAAGTTTAAATTACAGAACTCAAGTGTAAATCATGAAATCTAATGGTGGCAAAAATTTGTTTTCGTTGTAACTAAGTGAAAGAGTTTGAATTAAATTTAAAAATCAGCCCACCAGCACAGAAACATCCTCACAGACTACACATTTTGAAAAATATAAAAATAACTTGTAATTTTTTATCATTAAATGGCTAAAATTTCATTTTTTTGTTTTGTTCTACAGCCTGAAACTGTCATCCATCCCTCTGTTCCCAAGCACAATAATCCTTCTCATAAAAACGCTAAAATATCGGAGCTATTTTCCGAGTATTTTTGGAGGTCCCCATAAAATTTATCGGAAATCAGTGCAAAAAATATTCATTTAACCTTTGGTTGAATGAATATTTGGTCTGGAGTCTGTTTTTACCTGATAGGCGTTACCAGTTCTTATCCAAGTCTTTCAAATAACCACTCAGAATTAACAACAGGAGGTGACTAATAAACAAGTTCCATCCGTCCTTTGGACATCCATTCTACCACCAATCCTTAGGTCATATTCTAAACTTTTTACTCCTATTAAAATTGCTTAAAATTCAAATATAGATTTAATATCTAGATCTCTTACACTAGATTTTACTCAGCTATCTCATCTTTCTTGGCAACAATTGTGTTTAGACGCCAGTCATTAATTAATTAGTCATTGCACATTTCCCTCCATAGTCCGTTTTTGGTTGAGAAAAAGCAGCTCAAACTTTTTATTATCATCCAGCGACAACAAGCAAAATGTCTTCAGATTTCCTGAATAGTGATCCCTTGATTTTTATATCTTTCACCCTCGCATTTTTCCTGATTCCAACTATTGTGTTCGCAGCCAAAACAAACATATGTCTTCTGTCATCCCATAGAATTGTAAAAGGATTATTTTCTCGTATAGACGAAATAAGGAATCCTTTGAGTCATATGACCTATCCTTCATTTCAAGTCAAGTATGATTCATTCCGGTGACCCTCTGTCATCTCCACTACGTGATTTGGTGGCCCCCCTCTAGATCTTATTTTGAACCACTTTGTCACGTTAAAATTGATGAGGAACCATTGCAGTTTATTATGTTTATAATGGATCTTTACTCTAGTCATAAATTATTTTTTGTAATCTGCCGATTACGGTAAGGCGGTTTGTATGGATACAGCCTTTACTATTGTACAACAATTCATTTACTTGCCTCTCTTTGAAAAAAACACTACCTGACATCCAAATCAATAATAATCCCCTCTTAAATTCAGCTTATTCTCTTCCTCCCTTCGTGTCTTCCAACATACCTATCCTATTCCAACCTCTTCCTCCCTTGCCTAACGTTTTCTTCTGCATCACCTTCTTTAGCCTTCAATTGCCAATCAAAATGCACTGCATGTATCTACTCTTCTATCTATCAAGAGATTTAAGAGACAGCGTTACATAATCACGATGTGCAGAAAAATAAAAACGAAATCAGGGCGTAAGAGAGATAAATCCTTTCTCTTTCACCCATCATTGGGTAAGGTTTTAATTGAACCTGAAGAGATAAAGGAGATATGGGCAGAATGACTAGAGGCCCTTCTTCCGCCCTTATTTACAGTCCGCCAACCCAAAGACCGCCACATTGGTCTCTGGTAAAATAGCTGATGAAGTTGCTGCCGCCGCTTCATCAGAAAGTTTCCTCATTCCAGCAAGAGGTTAAAAATTCACTCCATCGTCATTATGTGTGTCATGGGGTATCCTTTACGCGTCGCTACCTCGCAAGCGTCGATATACAAAGAAGCACATTTTTCTCAGAGTAACATTTTTGGAAGAGACCTAGGAATAAAACAATAAAAATATCTAGCTCTGCCCACCTCAGCTGAGAAGTTATGACTCTGAAACTACCCAAAAAAGCATGGCAGGTTATTTTTCAATGCCACGACGATTGGAAGGTGATTTTTATTCTCTTTTTTCCACAATCTCATTCCTACTCATTTCTAAGCTTCATCAATGCCATTTTCCTTTCTACTTCACCTTTATGACTACATAAAAACTTTAAAATGTTCCTCCAACCTTGAAAGATCTATGATTTCAAAAACTCGGAAAACATATGGAAGGGGGACATGAATATAGAATTTGGGAAATAGATTCAAGAAACTATAAGTTGAAACGCAAATTGCAAGCCTGGTACTCAGTTACAGCAATAGGCTACCAACATATACATCTACGCAATGCCCTGCAATACCGACCGGAGGGTATGGGTGACTACACACACCTGCAGATTTAGCCAAGCGGGGTGCTGCTTTTTAGGACACCGGATCTTCCAGGAGAAACGCCGGGGTACAGGGAAACGATCTGGCCAGGATGTATAAAGTCACACGCCCTTGGGCCAAGTGAACCAACTGCCAGACAAACCAACTTTTCAGTCGATTGTTCTTGTGCATTGGACTAGTTCGTGCGTGGTTGAACAAGAAATACTGAGTATCATGTCTCACATATATATATATATATATATATATATATATATATATATATATATATATATATATATATATATATATATATGTATGTGTGTGTGTGTGTGTGTGTGTAACCTGTATAACCATAACCACAGTAATCAACCTAAAGGCCAGTTTGGTAGGTGATGGTAGAGTTCATCCACTACTAAGCCTGACGGCGTGTGAAATTCAATTCTCATTTCAGGGTATATATATGTATATATATATATATATATATATATATATATATAATACATACATATATGTATATATATATTTTATACATACATATATATACATATATGTATAAAAAATAGAGGTAGATTTTTAAAACATAGAAACACAAAGAAAGGACACTCACATATGTAGTTTTACGTTTCGACGGCTCGACCGTCGTCATCAGAATCCGATAAGCGTTCCATTTCGAAGAAATTTATCTATATATATGTATGTATATATATATATGTATGTATATATATATATATATATATATATATATATATATATATATATATATATATATATATATATATATATATGTATATATATGTATATATATACATTAATATATCGTCTTTGTTTTCGTAATTTTTTCTGTCTAAATGTTCTCGTTCTCTTTGGGCATAGCTGGCGATGGGATATCTTTTTTACCATATTTATTATTTTATTGATCAGTTTAATTACTTGTACTTTCCCAATGCGCCGCTTTCTTGACGAGGGGTCATCCCAGTCTTCCACGGGGATATGGCAATCGCAACAATAGTAAAGGATGACTTACAAGTGCGCGGTGGTCATCTCATAATTTAAATTATAACACCCATGGTAAATTGCACAGGATTGTCGAACATACTGATAAGTAGCCCCAATAAGAAGAGATTGCATATATCACCAAGTAGACTAAACAGTGTAAATATTAACTCGCGCAAAAAATGTAATGACAATTTAACTCGTAAATTTTACTTTTCGGCCAAATTAATGTGACAAAGGCTCATCTTTACGACCGGTGGTTACATGATTTCCGGTAAATATATATTCTAAGAAGAAAAGTCTGAATGAGGTAATAAAAAATAGCTTTAAAATTATTAATGCCACAGGATGTCATTTAACATGCAAGGTTCAATGAAATTTAATCGAAAATATTTCTCAAATACTTGAAACCTTTAAATATGCGTATTCAGTCGCACGACAAGTCGATTCTTGTCTCTCAGTTAGGAACAATTTTATAAAATCCCCCGTGGATGAGGTTATGGTGAGCAATTTCCTCGGAGGTATATCTTCCGGAATTTTATACGGCGCTGCTTGACTTGAAGGATTCGTGACTAACATTCATTAATCCCTTTACTGATGGCGATTTACACCAAGTACCGAAAATATGTATTCACCAACGCCCTTAGGGGAGTGGTTTTATGAGACATGCCTAAAGGGTTAATAAATTAAAAATTTCCAATAATTCCGTGAGCGGTTTTTCACTTCAAAAAAGAATTAAAAATTCCGTGAAGTGCGTAAGTAAGTACACATAGGCCTGAATCTAAGGTTCCCCTTTTAGTTACACACTGCATGAGTCACCTTGCGGTTAAATGTAAACATTTTCTATTGCACAAAAGTAATTTTTGGGGAATAGTGTAGTTGAAATATTATCCCTTCACATTTCAAATTAATTTTATGTATTACACACTCTGCTAATATTTTACAGCAACCAGTGCGGTAAGCTATTAACAAACTTATTTAAGTTTACTAGCTCAGTTTCTATCCTAGGCACAGTTTGTGAGATATTCCTTTTACGAACTTTCTCTTCACTCAAAACCAAATGGAGACGAAGTTTCCCTTCCCTTTGTTTCACTCTCCTTGGATCTACCACTGCCCTCCAACAGTCAGTTTTATTCAAGTTTCTGAAATGTGTTCTTGTATTTTCATCTAATGCATGCATCTAAGTAAGGCTTAAGGTCTGAGTGTACTAGAGGTTATAGTTCAATCTCGTCCGTTTTATACGAAATTCCGGTTTACTTACATCTTTAAATCAAAATTGCATAACTTTCCATTTATTATAGACGAATTTATAAAACCTACCTTCAACCGCACTGCGAAGTATTCTTTGAATGGCTTAAGAGGACCCAAAATATTGAGAACATAGAATTTCTTTGTGGATTACTTTAAAAACGCAGTCGCAGCCTATTTAACAATTTAAAAAGAAAGAAATTTGCCTATTAATTCAAAATAACTCAATATAAATATCGCTCTATCAATACTTCTGATTGCCGTATTGGCATTCCATTGCAACCTCATAGTTAGGATTTGGTTTTTGGTTATAAAAGTATATCAATATAACGAAGTTTGTAAACGCCCACTTATGTTATACTGTTTGATCTAATTTATACTCTTCGAGTTACCACGGTGGCATCGAGAGGAAAATAATAAGACAATTCCATAATTTCTCTTTCGTACGGTGTTTGCCTCAGACATTAGACATACTTCTTTTGTCGGAATGATATTTCGAACTCTTTGTAGCCCATCTTATATAGTATGAAAGTGATTAATTAGAGGCTAAAGGTTTCATTCCAACCTTCCTCCCCTCTCTGAAATCCTGTCTCCTCGTAATTACCGACACCTCCCAAAAGAGGCAGACTTATTCACCCATTCCTCTACAACTCATCAGCCTTATTCATCTCCTTCTTCCCACAAACAATACGGGATAGCAACTTCAGGATTATAGATGGCAAAAATCCCAATCCCAATCCCAGTGGGATTAGGAACTAGGGACTAGGGATTAGGGACTAATTAGTTTCACTCAAATGCATGTACTTCGCTAATCCCGTGTGTTTTGTTGTCAAAACCCCTCTCACATGATCACATGGGACTGTCACTTAAAAATGTAGCGCTCGTTACAGTATTGCTTGCCCTGCTTTGTTTGTTTTCAAGTTCCCCCTTCCATCCCTCGTTTTTCCCTGTGGAAGGGACGTCTCCGCTGCCTGTCTACTGTGGTGTGTCACGTTCCTTACCTGTATCTCTGGGGGTGGAGACCATGAGTGGCAAGTCCTTGTGATAGTAGAATCCCTCCTTCTTACTTTTCAATTCTAATTTGCACGTTATTGGATAGATTTTTTACAACATTTGTAGGTGCATGTGCATGTTAGTTGATAGTAAATGGTATGTATTTGCATGCGTGTAAGTTAAAAAGGTTTGCACATTAATATATTCGCCTATGTAGGTGTACGTTTGCGAAAATATGTTGATTTTGCATGTGGGTTTATTTTGTCTACGGGTAGTGACCTAATGTCCCCCGCCTCACGACCCTGGAGCGTCCGGCGGGGTATTATGTAGATGTACCACGGCTCATAACAAGAGCATATATGGAATCGTTGGTAAAATTACCAAAAACAGAGTGTCACCAGGTTCTAAAAGTGAGGAAAAAGAGATAGATTAAAAATTACAATAAGCAATTTCAATTTGATAATATGCGCTCTGCAATAGACATTTGTGAAAAATGGCCAAATACTCTCTCACCTTTACGTAGCCGAAACGTGAGATTATTTCAAAATACGAGGGTCATCCGGAAAGTAGTACCCGTTCGTGCCGCATGAAGTGCTGACGACGCGAGTAGCCGCTGGACGAGGTCAGATAGCTTCAGTGGCTTGTCTGCCTTCTCTGAGCCAAGTTGCGTGACGCTAGCATTGCCTGTGTTGTTTCTGTGATTGTTTACAATGTTTAAAAAAATTGAGAACGCCGCCAGTTGTGAAGTGAGGGCAGTGATTAAATTCCTCAATGCAAGAAACGTTCGCCCATGTGATATTCATCGCCAATTAAAGGAGGTGTATGGAGACAATGTAATGGACGAGTCGTCTGTTCGGCGGTGGTGTCGCAACTTCAACATGGGGAGGGGGAACACACACGACGATGAGCGTTCGGAGAGACCGTCTGTCATTACAGACCAACTGGTGAGCTCAGTTGACGAATTCGTGAGGAACGATCGGCGCGTCACAATTGATGACATCTGTGAGCATTTTCCCAATGTTTCTCGAACAATTGTTCATGAAATTGTTAAACACCATCTGCATTATGCAAAAATTTGTGCAAGATGGGTCCCTCGCAAGCTTACAGATGAGCACAAAACCAAGCGTATGGCTGCAGCACTGACGTTTTTGGGACGTTATTCTGATGAAGGAGACTCTTTCTTGACTCGCATAATTACTGGTGACGAAACATGGGTTTGTTATGCATCACCTGAGAGTAAACGACAGTCAATGGAGTGGCATCATGCTCATTCACCAAACAAACCAAAAAAATTCAAGACAGTTCTGTCCACCAGGAAACTCATGGCAACCATTTTCTGGGATCGACGAGGTGTATTGCTTATTGATTTTATGGCCCGTGGAGACACTATTAATGCCAATGCGTATTGTGAAACATTAAAGAAATTACGGCGGGAAATACAAAATCGGCGGCGAGGTCTATTGTCTACTGGTGTCATTCTCGTTCATGACAATGCCAGGCCTCATGCAGCTGGGATAACACAAAAACTTTTGCAGCAATTCAAATGGGAAACTTTCGACCATCCACCGTATAGCCCGGACTTGGCCCCTTCAGATTTTCATCTCTTTACAAAGCTTAAAGACTTTTTGGCAGGAAAAAGATTTGACAGCGATGAAGAACTTAAAGAAGGAGTGACCCTGTATCTCAATGAGCTGGCGGCGAAGGACTATGCAGCAGGAATACAGAAACTTGTCACACGTTATGACAAATGCCTTAATTTGCTTGGAGATTATGTTGAGAAGTAGTTTAAAGTATCCTCTTTCAAATAAAATTTTTTATGTTTGTTAATATTTACTTTTGTGTCTTTATTTCACGAACGGGTACTACTTTCCGGATGACCCTCGTACATTGCGAAAGTTTATAATTTGATTTGACGAGTCTATAGGTGGAAAAATTACTTTCTAAATCTACAAAGTACTGGATAATGTAGTTAATGAAGCGGTGCTGAGGGCCAATTTTAACCATTTAAACCTCTTTCATCCGATGTGTGAAAAACTTGAGAAACGTTTGGCCAAAAGAATCCGTACACCTTGACGATATTTAAGCCGTCAATAAGTCTTAAACCACGAAGGGAATCCCATTATTTAAGTTAATATGTCTTTTGAAACGTTATAACTTACTTTTTCAGAAGAAAAATGTGAACTGTTTGTCTTGGTGTTATTTTTTAAAAGCCAAACAATACTGATATTTTGATTAATCTGGACACGCCGTGCTCCCTTTTCCCCGAAACCACCACGCTACTAATTAAGTCTTCCCATTTTATCCCCCACACCCTATATTCTCCAAACCCGAGGGGAAAACTTCTGACTATATCTCGTTCTCACTCATCTCGATTTACTACTCTCTCTCTCTCTGACTTTCTCCCTTCTCACTCCTACTCCCACGGTGCCTCCCATAATATATCCATCCTTCCTCCTCCAGAGGGACCCACTTTCAGCCCACGGCCCATTCTTTATACATTTCATCTCGCAAAAAGCTAATACTCGTACCTGCCGAGGGAAAGGATAACAGAAATCCGACCCAACAAACCCTCTCCCACGCACACTCTTTCCTCCCCCGCACGGCACGTAATCCACTGTCTGACCCTTACCGCCCCCGCAGTCGCCGCGATTCTTCACTGCGAGGGTAAACGCAACTTCGCGCCTCTCTTTAATTTTTCTCTCTTTCTGTTTTCAGCCGTATTAGGTGGGCTTCCAGCCCACCGCGGCCGCATATATGGCCGCAACCCGCATGGTTGATGAGGAGGCGCTCGCCCTACGTGTTCCCACACTTCCCGGTTGACCAGAATGCGTTAAAACGACTAAGGGCTTGGGACTGCCTCAGACAACGATCGTGATATTTTTTGTCACAATTTCCCTCCCTATCCCTCGGAGAGAACAATTCAGTCACAAGTGTGGCACCTGAAGGCAAGGAAGAGAAGTGAGGTATTAAATGCGCAAGGGCGTGGGCAGAATTTTACTTTTAAAAGTTCCGTTTTCCATGCACATGGGTTACCTGCGCGGGTCGAGAGTGTCGGCACGGTTTTCTATACCATTCTGTGCCGCTATTCAAGGCTATTTGTTCCACAGGTGTTGTTGTTTGACAAAACGGTAAAGTCAGAAATGGGTGCATTAAGAGTGGCTTGCCGGTACGTGGGTGGAAACTACACGTAAGTTACGTCAGCGATGTGTGTGTTGCCGGCACTGTTTGCTCCAAGAACACTTTTTCCATGTGACAAAATCTATCATCCCAGAATGAGGGGATTTGATTTTATAGCACGTTCCTGTATTGTTACTTTTCTCTGTTTTAGTAAAACTCTAATAGGAGAGAAACTAAGAGTTATTAACTTAAAAAATAGTGACAATGATTACGCGAAAAAATCACGCGGATGAAAACACTTGCGTTGTTATAAAGGGGGAAATAATTGTCAAATTAAAGTTTACAATAGATATTTTTAAGCAACTTCTTTTTAAATTAAATGATAAACTTTTTTACAGGAATGAATGCCGATATGCTAACCTATATAGCTTTTTTTATTGATAAAACATGACATTTGTGGAGTTATGTTTCAACACGTTTCCTTATCTGAGGGTGTAAATAAGGTATAGTATTTTTTTAATAAGGTATAGTAGTTTTAATTCTCAGTATATATCTACTTATTCCAGTTAACGCCCTTTCCACCTTCTTAAGCCCTTATCCCCAAATAATAAATTAAAGAAATTTAAAATTTCAATCTTTGAAGTTCAGAATTACCTAAATTTTAATGTTCAGTTGCTTGACTACAAGTTTTGGATAAGGTACCTTTAATTAATAGTACACTTGCTTGTTATGCAAGATTCCTGTGATATAATTCACGGCTTGAGAAGAAATGAGAATCATGCGCGCCGAATTCCAGCTGTTTGATTTCAAAGGATTATTCTGTTGCTAGTTTACTATTCCTCAATTAACAAAGTTTCCAAGCATGATTGACTGCCAATGTTACTTTTGCGTGTGTCTATTCTTACTGGACCATTCATGTTCACCGTTATCCAGATTGCCTCTATGTAATTCTCTCTCTAGCCGTCGGAGGTTGAAGATATTCCGGTGTTATTAATTCCATTAATACATTTTCAAGCATAATTTTGGGTGAATTTGAATTAAATAACATTTCTTTTATGTAAAAAAAGTTTGCTATAGTTTTCCATTAGTTTCCAAAATATTTAAGTATTTTTGAAAACTTAATTTGCCAAAAATCATAATTTTTGAATGCAATGTTCACTTATTAATAAATAAGTATAAATCATTTAATTAATAAACGAGTATAATTGCATCAAGAGGGTCGACGATAAGAAACTGAGACCGAATCACTCAATGAAAAATGTATAGTATGCTTTTCACGGGGTATAAAATTTACAAATTTGAATAATGAGTTAACGCAGAAGTCTCTACAGTATTCTCTTGATTTTATTTTATAAAATTAAACATTACAATTTTAAAACGCCTTCTTCTTCTGTAATTAGTAAAGGGGTTTACAAAGTTTTCTTTAGTGCATGAAGATGTTTCGTCATCTAAACTCCGAGGATGCTAAATAACTTCTGGTAAAGAGGTAAACTTTATCTTTTACAAGAAAATGTCCATACCCCATTAAATGAAGATTCCTGGCTATTATATTGTTTTGATTGCATCTAAATACAACTCTTAGCAACAAAACAACTAACAGAATTATCTATCTGCATCAAGAGCTGCGAGACATACGGTCAATCTCATTTGTTTCCTTTTATGAGGCAAGAAATTCTATTTGATTTTTGAAGGGTTTTTATACGTATTTTCTTGATAACTGGTTATCCCTCTTCCCAGTTGCCGTGGTTTTTGAAAATGAATGCACCAGGTTAACTCTGCATAGAAAGCATCTCCGTCTCCATAATGACTAATTTTATTTGCTAAGAACTATTTTTAAGATCCATGGGAATAAACTTAAATTCGTAAATTTGTCATTGGTGACTTAGTAAGCAATTCCACCGAAAAACCTATGATTTTATGCATTTTCAATGAATCCTCAAAACGGACGAATGGTGACTGAACATGCGTAATGATTTTACAACTCAATGGAGTGAATCAAAGGACACTTTGAACAATATTGGTAATCAACGGCATATTACTCTACTAGGTATGTATTCGCAAAACACCAAACTCCTGCTTATAATTTTGGTTTTATTGACGCACTCTGATTAATGGACTGAATGTCTAAAACTGTCCTCTTTGATTGGATTTGAGTTTGATTTTGATTTCTTTGGTGGATTTTTAGCCTATGGTGCTGTTTTTAGCCGAAGTACGTAAATACATATTTTTCAGGCGTATTCCGTTGTCAGTCTTAACGGCATCAGGTAGTCCTTGTAATTTTTAGAAAAAGTGCCCGTCGAATATCTCGGTTTATGCAAATGAATGAATGAAACGGGTGCCTTTATCTGTGGTACAAAAGATTGGTGCAACGGTAAGATATATTACTTTTGTTCTAGAAGACAAGTTTTTAGCCCTGAAATCTGAGTTTGAACTCATAGAAAATAATTTCTGCCTGCTGCATATTTCGCTTTAACCTTAATAGTAAGCATTAATTTCCAAAGCGGCTTATGGCTTGTTAATTCAGGGATTTTTTCACGGAGTGGATTTTCTAAACTTTCCCGAGAAATATGTCAATTTCATCAAACATAAAGGAGTAATACGTGCATCAATTCACTTAGGAAAAAGGAAACTCAAAAGGATATAGCATGTTCAGGTGAATACCTGCAACATCTTTCTTGTTCCCTGCTGTGCTACTCTGGCAAAATTGACGCTAATAACCGAAATCCAATATCATCTCCCTCTTGATCTCTGCCTCTGCGATCAAAGTCGAAGGACCGAGTCGAAATCATTTTTCCCCTGGTCGTTCTTCTGGACTACAAGATTCAATATTGTTACCTTCCGATACTGCCGTTCATTGGAATTCTCGCAAATTCAAAGAACTAAGAGAGACACCGAGGCGGTTACTTCAATAAAGTCATCATTTGATGCGCACCGAAAATGCAGGTATTTCATGCTATGATAAGCATTCACCTTAACAGGAATTTACCATCTCGATCAAGGGAAATGATTCTTTTAATGACTTCTCGTGATATTTGATCCCATCCTCAATTATATCGACCCATTAAATCTTTGGAGTGATTCGTAGAGTTGCACGGCATTCGTAATGCGTCAAGAATGCCACTTAACCTTCAATAATTATATTTAAAAGAAAAAAGTGATAATCAGGAGTGGATGATATTCTACGATATATTTGAGTCCAAAAGAGAGAGTTTTAACATTAAGCATCCTCGAGCAATTTTATTTCTTGAACCTTTCCTTTTTTGGATATAATTTCTCTTTGTGGAATACCTTATGAAATTTTCAAGTATTTCGGAAACGCAGCCCACTCATAAAGAAAAAAAATACGAGGGAGACCCGGTGAACGGTTGAAAAATGGTGGCATATGACGTGGGACGGATATGCTCGCCAACCCTCAAGTGTGGCCCATGGCGGAGGAACAAGTTATCGGCCCTTCCCTTTCTTCCCATTACGCTGCGTTCCTATTCTCCTTTCCCTTTCTCTCTCTCTCTCCCTCCCTCTTTCTCTGCCTCTCCAGCCCATCCGTCTCTTTGTTCCTCTCCCTCCCCTATTCCACTGGAGTGTACCTCCAGTCCGGCGGCGGGCAAAACGCGCGGGAGAGTGTCTCTGAAGGTGGGCGTCACAAAAGCATGGGAGCCCTCGCACACGTCCCTTGTGGCTTGTCCTTATCACCCGGCCGAGACCGTAGGACCACTCGAAATAGCCTCTTTCAGGTCGTCTCCTTGAAAGGGCACAGTCGTAATAAGGATGATCCGAATACGACGGCTGACCACGGCAGGTGTGTATAAAACGCGCGCTCGGCTACCGTCGCGGTCAGGACACCCCCGCGTTACCTCTGAATACTCCCGAAAGAGGCACTCAATTTTATCCCCAAATTCGCATCCCAGACTCTTGTCTCGCACGTGCTCGACGGAATAGATTTCCCCTTTCATTCACTCCTCCCACTTTTCATATCGCTAAAAACTCTTTATTTTTTCGCTTTGGAATAATAAAGGCCGCCTTCACCACGGCTTTGGTGATCCATGCATCATTGCGCCATTTTGTCCTTGAGTTTTAAGAAGGCCGAGAAGGGGAAAGTGGCGTAGGTTGTAGAAAATGCCTTCGAAAGCTATTAAAAGTTATGCTCGTGTCTTCCATATTTTCTTTACGTTTCAGGGAACACAAGCAGATGTGGATGGTGGGTACTCCACCGTGGAAAGAATATCGACTGTTTCAGCCGTTTCCTCCATCGAGCGAAGGTAAAAAACTTGGAATATAAGTTACAGGGACAAGGGTCTCCGTTTCTTTGGAGAATAATCTAAGATGGTTCGGTGATAATGGGTTTTATATTTGGATTTAACCTTTAAAAAAGGCACTCCTATTTCAAGTATATCCCTGGTATACTGAATTACATCCAACCACTATATTTGAGAAAGTAATAGCTCTGAGAAAACATGATATTGAAGAGGAATGAAGTTGATCACACATGCATCGAATCAGGTTCCCGTGAACGGATATCGGGATTTACACGATCCGAAATTTCATCCGCGTCAAGGGTGGCGGAAATTCGGATTACCAAATATACATCTGTATGAGAATTGATTCCGCCTCACCGATGCCTCTGACGAGTCATCCTTTCACCGTAATGGATGATTCAACGCCACGTGGCGACTTGTCTATCAATTGGTGACATCGTAACCGCATGACGCGTTATTCAGGCTATTCGATAAGAATTACTAGTCAGTCTTATCTAAGGTTTGGTTTTGATGAAATCAATCAGAAGGCATTTCGGTAAAATCGATCGTGATTGATTACCCAAGCAATGCTGCATCTTTTCCAGTCATTTTAAATAACTTATTCGTATTTTCACTCATTTGGAGGTTACTCCAATACGCTTTCGAGATCAATTGCTAAAACGAAATTTCAAAATTTTGATTACGAAATAATCATTGTTTAAGTAATTGTGATGAATTATGGTTCATATCTGAACATTAATGGATATTTTTAACCATAGCTTCAAATTTTTGAATTTATTCCGAATCGATATCGATAAATCTGAATATTTTTTGTGGATATTCTGCTAGAGCAACGTGTCTTTTTGTCTCCAGCGAAAACTGTTTTATGTTAAATGTGGTGATGCGTTTCATCCAAACGAAAGTTTAATTTTTTGTTTTGTATTGTTGGATGTAATCCTGACGTTTTTATTTGTTTTCTCATCGATTGAATTAGAGAAAATCTCCCATTTCTTTTTTTGAATTGGAATGAATTGAACTCTCATTTAAACTGTTGGTTTAAGTATATAGTGAGTTTTCAGAAAAAAAATGTACATCTTTATCCTTTTTTTGCCTCGTGGTTCCCGTTTATTCACCAAGTCTCTTTAAAATGGAATACTGGGTTGCGATAAATATAGTATACATGGAGTTTCTTTACATGGAAAGTCACATTGAATTTACATTACAGCTGTGTTACTTGATTGCATATTTACATGATATCGATTGGTTATCTTCCCCAATTCCTCTTTTTCATAGAATTTCCATTTCAGGCTTAAAGGGAAATACCATATTCAAAATGTCAATAGACAGCTATATGAATATAATTTATGTCAAATATTATAAAAGTTCTGAATTTAAAATAGAAAAGCACTCTCATGAAAATGGCCTCACGGCACTGAATTCACGCTGCCTTGTGTTATCACATGAGCATCGAATGATTCCTAAACTATTCGTGGTCTCTCAGTGATTGGGAATATTATTATATTGTTCACTGGAGAAGCAACTACTCTGTGGTTGTATCTTGGCCGCACAAGCAAAGATGCAACAACCCTTGACGTTAATCTTCAGATGATGCATTCTATTACAGCTCCGATCCTTGGCAGTATATGAGCAGACGCATATAAATTGACACTTCTATTGTCCCAGAAGAGAGTGTGTGTGCTGAAATTCCACTTTTTTGAAGTAAATTCTTAGAGAACATTTTTATTTCTCCATATCTATTTTTCAGCGGTCAGCCAAAAACAATATAAAGGGTATGTAGGGTAAGTTATAGGGTATCGACGTCTGTCTCAGATAATGGGTCTCTAAGAACACAAGGAAATCGCGCACACCTTAAGAATATTTCACCGCTCCATCGCGGTTAATATTTCGGAAGCTGTTCATAAATCTAATATCCGATCAGGATCCCTAGTCCATATGCTTTCCGAGCTTATTGCTGACGGGGACGATGACATTCTTTACCTTCCCCCAGTCCTGTCTCCGCCCGCCGGGGTTCTTCCCCCGATGGCCAAAAACATTACTTCCGTGCCTCGGACAATTTCCGGCGGCGATCGATTCTCGTGCTTCGCGTCCACTCTCCCGTTCAAATGGCTGCACAGGGCTCTATCTCCCGGTGCTCACATTTGGCGGCGTTAATGACTCGCGAGACCCCGCCTCGTATTTCCTCCCGTCTTGACAACTCGAATTGTGTTTTTGGTCCGGTTTCCATGGGAAAATTCCCCGAGGCAGCGGGGTGGTGTGGATACGGAGGAAGGGTGCGGCGATAAATGCCACACTAGCCTATTTCACTAATTGGATTTTCTCATCAAAATTTTCTCACCCCCCCGACTTCCCCAATGTCCATCAACCCTTCGGAATCATTCCCGAATGTTCTGCAACACTTCGCCAGCTGTCTCTCTCTTTCTGATCCGCGCCCTCCCCCCACTCAAACCCCGCAGCATCATCCATAAGGAGCCAGGACTACATTTTTTTATTTGAATAATCACGTCGCTTTAACACTCCGCGTTGATTGGCTGCTCAAGGATGGCTAATGAGGACTAAAAGGGAATGAAGGTGGGGGAAGGGGGTGAGTCCTCGTTTCACAAAGAGAGATACGAGTGGTTTGCTTTTTTTCGTAAAAAAACCGTATCCCGCATTTACTCTTCCATCAAGAGGCGCTTTCGGCTGCTTGGTGGTCCGAAAGTGTCGGTCCCCAAGCGCAGCCGTTCTTTTTTTTTATTCTTCGTGTTTCTCATCCATTTCGTGGAAAATCCACTCGCACTTTCATCCCTCTAAACTGAAATGTTTTCTTTCTATCACGCCGACACCGCGTGCATTGTTGCTGCTCAGAGGATACAGGACATCATATTTTTCAGCGATAAGTCTCCCGCAGTCCGAGATCCGTTTCATGCGTTTTATTTTAAATCACTTCGAGGAATTTCATTCCTCTGTCTCTCTCTTCATCTATACCCATTTTTTTCCTTGTAAATAAAGGTTTTCACAATTTTAATTGGCAATTGTACCAGTTTTAGTCTCGTAAAATAGGTAATAAATCAATACCCGAATTGAATTCATTTTGTTGTACGCCAGCCTCTAGTATTCTAATTGCCACTATTTACGATTTATTTAATAAAACCGAATTGACCTCCTCCAATTTTTTATTTGTCTTATACCTGTTAAATGATTAGTGAAAAATGTGCAATCAAATGTTGAGCTAAGTAGCCTTGAGGTTATCGTTGTTTAGTAGTCACGTACTTAAACTTCTCACTACACAATACAATAACTCATTCTTCATACACTGGGCGGTATCAGGTTTGACAACGTGTAAATTCATTTTCGAATAAAAGAAAAATACTGTTTTTCCACGAAACGTTTTTATTTGATACAGCTAGTTTCAAGGCATAGGAGTCATCGTCAGGTAGTAGTGATACCTGAGGATGAAGCCAATGCGTTGAAACTAGTTGCACCAAATCAAAAAGTTTTAAGGAAAATCCATGGTATTCTTCTTCCATTCTCATTATTTATCTCTGCACACCACCCACCTCCCTTGATTCAATCGTAATTGTCTATTCCATCATCACTTTACCTCGTTGCCTACCATATCAGCCTATTACTTCATCGTTTGTTTTTCTTTTCATCCAATTTATTTTCCCTTTTTTAGTTGTTACCGTGTTTAAAAGTGAGTCAAATCATTGTATTCCACTGGGTATAAACATTGAAATGCCCTTATGTAACTCCTTCTCCTACAAGAATCAAAGCATAATTACTTCCCCATTCGTAGAAAATAAATGCATAGGTTTTTAATTCTTATTCAATCGATTTTGGACGTGTTTATTCGCTGTAAATTTTCTCGTCGATTTGAAGTAAATGCGATAAGCTGAATTTTATGAGATGAAATAAAATTAATCCTAATTAAAGAGAATCTTTTCAATAAGATTGCCATGCGATGCGATGTAAACCTCATTGCATCAAGCCAAAAGTTCAGTGAAAAATGTAGTACTCTTACGAATGTGTTATATTTTTATTATTCAGAGAGCCTGTTGCCTTTTATCGAGTCCTCTACCTGCGCTGAACATTTGATGACCATTGTGGTATAAAACCCAAGAGAAAGTGACTCTCAGGCTTGGCATAGGCTCAAGTTAATGGCGAGGAATTTGAAAATGGGACAGAATAATTCCCGGATTCGGACTTGTTAGTGAGGAAATGGTGAGTGCAGATGCTTTAAAGTGTTGAAAGGGAATTAATATAATCGTCAGACTACTAGACGATTTAATGTGGAAACTTCACGTGGAGTAACGATTATTGACGGGGCTGTATGATGCAGGAAAATGTAGTCCACGTCATTTTTCAAGGCGAAAAGCTTCATTGATTAATAAAACGATAGTGAATAAGTAATTTCGCAATCAATAATACGCAGTACACAAGATTTTTGGTATGCCCTACTTGTTTAATTGTAGATTATTCTCTTACCACCACAATCTAGGTATGAATAATCTAGTTTATTTTAAGTTGTTGACAATATAAAATCAATGCTTGTCATGGCCTAGCTATGGCAATTTTGAGCAAATTAAAATGAAAGAATATCATACGAGAAGTATGATGTTTTAGATAATAGAATATTGGAAACATTAAATCGGTTTAGCACACCTAGTTGGAATATATATATATATACTTATTCTGAAATATTTTCCTTTAAAATGATTTATTTTTATTAAAGAAAACCATTACTTTTATCAGCCGGAAAAACAATAACAACAAAACCAAGGCACGAGTACTCGAGGCAATGTTGACTCAAATGATCATCTTTCCGTATATATCCTAGGAGAGGTCTCAATTAAATTTTGGCCTCCAGATATTTCTGTCCGCTTCTCACTTCAGAAGTTTTCATATTCTTCCTATCTTTATATATGTTAGTTTGCCTAATTTCCCTCTCCCTCTTTTCCCATTCATCTTTTCTTCTATGATGTTCTTTTGTATGCAGCTCCTCCTTATACTCCATCCAATCCAGATTTCCTTACTCTTCCTTTTGCCTTTCATTATAATTCATCTCCCGCTACAGTTCTTGTCGGCATCTTCTCATACGCAGCATAATAAATTAAATTTATCCTCCTGATCCTTTGCGACAACCACATTTCATAGTTTTCAATTGACTTTTTCTTTTTTGTTGTAGCCCATAATGCACATCCACAATTATGCTTCTCAGCTAATATTTTGCAAATCTTCTCCTTATGTATCTGCTGATACTTTTAGTTGTCAACAGCAATATTTTCACATTAATAACACGTCATTATTTTGGGAAATTCATTTTTCTTGCCTGCGTAAAACAGGGCAGACTAACTAAACGGTTATATTTCCATGGTTTGTACAGGATAAAGAAAAATACTGAACATCAGCTTCGTAAAATAAAATTTTTTACCTTTGGTAAAACTTATTTATTGATTGCCTTATATCGCTTTCCTTTATTTTTGATGCTCCTATCCCAGTTTATAGCACGTCATAGTTTTGCACGGCATGTTTTATAAAATCCTATCAACCGTTTAGGCATGTTACATTTATTTTTCGCTGCAAGATGGCGACTAGAAATACCAATTCGGCTCGCTCACAACCAACATACTGGAAACTAATCGGATGTAGATCTCCGAGTATGGATGAATATTTGTGAAAGGACCCATTTACAATTTTGTGCCGGAAAATTTTAAATTTAATGCATGGAAGTGATTATATATAAATGAAGTTTTATCAATCAGAAATTAGTGTAAAATGCATTACGAATTTTCACCGACGTAACATTTTTAAAGTGTTTACGAGACCACAGTTCAATTTGGCTCGACATTGTGAGCAAGGGGTGTGCAAATCCCATTAAACAGCTTCCTCGAAGCAAGGGTTGCCTTTAGATTCCGCTTGGCGTTATACGGGTAACGGCTTTGGTGAAGGAATGGCGCTGAGGATAGGAACCGAGAGTAAAACGAGCTTAGCCATGGAAGAACGAGCCGACCGACAACATCGAGCGCTCGAACAGAGACAGCGCTTAAGCTGAGATGTAATTTGTGCATTCCACAGAATTGCACTCCGCGCGGCGCTTGTGCTCCATGTATTTATGGGTTGTTTAACTGCAAGTAAATATTATTTTTTTCTAAGATAGGGGCTCTTCTCCTCATTGATTAAAACTCACAATATGTATAGTACCTCAATGTATAGTCCTTCGGGGCTGCCTGATATTCCCAACCCTTTTCCGTCCTCTACAACAACACTCTGAACAATTGTGTAAGATTCCCCTCTTTACGTATGTTTAATTGAATAAACACTTTTCATTTTTGGACTTAAAATGATTTAATCAGGCATTACGTAAAAAACTTCAATTAGTTGATAGTTTGTCGAATATTTTACGCTATTTTTAAGTCGTAACTGTTGATTGATGCAGTCGAGGCTTATGTTAATCACTAACGTTTCACTCTGTGTCCTTGATTTTTGCTAGAAATGATGGCTTGGATGGGAATGATCCCTTGTTAATTTCTCTTGCCATCGATGGGTAAATTAAAATTGATTTTCAAACTATTTTCTAAAACATAAGCACAGAAACTATTTTCTGAGCTTATGTTTCAAGCATGGGACGTGATTTTATCTGCTTGTGTGTTGTGCATGCCTGGTATTGATCAACTCCATCCACGGTCCCAGTGGCTTACAGGGTATTATTTAGATGTAGGTAATCTTTTCATTGTGCACTGAACATTCATTTCCCTTCATTGCGTACAGTTGTCACTCCGAATATAAGGGCAAATACTTAGTGCATCGACTCCCAGTCTGCCGGACGGCGGTCGCTAGAACGACCGTGGGTCGCTCACCTTCGAGTGGACCTTTTCAACTTCGTGCATGGAGACCGACCCGAAATCGCTCGACTCGAGTATAAGGTAAGATTGTAATGTTTATTCTGGGTTTAGAGGGAGCGTTTTCGTGGCATTTGCACATATCTAGTATGAGTGCTTTACCATTACGCCGATGGTATCATTGGTATTGTCGATTGCATACCATCTACTCTTATTCGAGAGCCCCTTTTCGGTCCAACCCCTGTCTCTCCCGCTTCATCTTTGATTTCCGAGTCCTTATTACCCGTGTTGCCGGTATACATATGAAACCATACCAGTTGATTCGAACGGTGTACAGTATTGCATCAATTCTGATTTCAAAGTATTCTTCAAAACACTAACAGGGCAACTAATGGCATGACGGCTTGCCCTTATTATAATGAATGTCGAAACTAGACCGAAGAATGCGTATGCACTTCATGAAATGGCACTTGTGATGCTACGTAACTAACATAATTTAGAGGGGCTTTAATAATGAACGCACTCTGATAGCAGTCAAATCACGGCAAAGGTCAATTTAATGCATATTGGTAAAGTAAATGTATATCAATAAGCCTTTTGGACAGAATGAAGACTTGGCCAAATTCAATAGGTTTTGGACAAAGGAAGGAAGTACGCTGAATAGAAGAGACTTACTGTGTTGTCGGATGTTAGGTGGTGTCTTTTTAGAAGAGCCAAATAAATTTACATGGTGCTGTACAACTTTATAGACTGTTTCTATCCAAACCTACCTTATCCAGTGGAATGTCAATAATAAGCAATCTACCTTAAGGTAAGCCTACCTCATAATCTGAGAAGCTACGGAAAGACGGCGCCAGAATGCACGGATGAAAGTTTATATTGTTATGGCTGGCTTCGTTTTAACATTTCATACTATATAGGGTTCGACCTACCAGCTTTGAGCTCTGGTTTAGAGTAATCAGAATTAGTTCTCTTCGTTGCGGCACGGAATAATCATTCAAGGATGTAGATATCTTTATTCCAAATGCCTTAGGTAGAAGAGCAGGAACTCAACAATGGGCACCTTAGCTATAAAAGTAATCATAAACCTGCTTTCTCCTTACTTTTAATTAATTTTTTAATTTGATTGAAGTGAAATATTCGCATTCATCAGATTGAAAAATAGCAAGTTCTCCAAGGAGCGAAAAGTTCGGATTAATTCCTCTGTCTGTTTGAAAGAATGTTTTTCATTCAAATCTTGTGCAGTAACTGTGGTCAAAGGACTATGAGTAAGTAGAAATTTAAAAAATTGGCACAATTTCACGGTATCTGCTATATATTGTTTTTAAATGACGTTACAGGAGATATTTTCACTACATGCTCACTTACGTGTATACGCCTTAAATGTATCGCGTTGTATATTGACCACATCATCAGAAATTAACTACTGTTCAATAAAACCTTTCATAATGAGTGTTTAAATCAATTATTCATGATTAAGGCCAACGCTAGTGGACACCGTCCAAATTTCGCTAGGTATGTACTTTCAATTTTTCCTGAAAAATGCAATGAAATTCATCCTGAAATAAAAGGTATCTGATCCTTGACATCCAGATTCATCTTTTAAATTATCATTAAGATTGTTTCCGTGGAATATTCACAATATCGACATTCAACCCGGAGAGCTATTTGAAAATTCGGAAATTCCCCTCCGAGTAAGGATCCTTATGGCTGCATTAAATACGGTATAAACAAGCCATATTTTGTGACTGATGATTGAGGCCGAGACTTTGTGGAAATCCATTGCGAACAGGAGTTTCAGAAATAACTTTGCAGCTTCCACATAAAATAACTTCAATAATAAGTTATTTTATGTGGAAGCTGCAAAGTTATTTCTGAAACTCCTGTAAGCCATATTTTGTCCGTGTGAAAGAAACCATAATATGTTTTATTAGGTACTTGTGAAATTTCAGATCAGATTAAAAAAATCCTATTTACTGATTCATTCGAACAAATCTATCATATGGAACCCAGCAAGACATATTTGATTTGCCATTGGGTTCTCAGAAACCTTTGTAGCATAGTTGATGCCACCTAATATCCAAGAAATTTGGGCCTAGTACCTTTTAATAGAACAGTGAATTAATTATCAAGATCACTGAGGAGTTATATTCGAAGGCCGATTTCACATTACTGTTATTTCATGGTAAATGTTCTCCAAACAAAAATGCTTTTAAAGGATTTGATGTGTACAAAAAAAGAATACCAGTTTGACTACGTCCCCTTTTCATGTTTGGTGCAGTGGAAGTTCTTTAATGACAAGAAATAAGCTTGATATTTCCACTTAATGCTGTAATTAAAACTTTTTGGTGAATTTATTTTGTGACCTTTCATGGTACTATATTATGCGTCTATTTGGTATTTTTAGCGCCTTTTGCAGTGCTAAATGGCAGTGATATTTATAAATATTATAAATCAATATTTTGCCAGTTTAGTATTTTATCTTAGTGGGGTATACCTCAATATTATGTTTCCAATTGCGGGAAGCTTTTTGAATGTTAGGCGTGCGCCTGAGATTGAAGTATTTGCCGTAAACATTTTTGGCGCTCTCTACCAGGGGTATTTCTCAATCAATGCTTCGGCGATGTGAGTACGGAACTTGGCCACTAGAGACACTGAAATGGAAAACCGGGGGTGCTTGGGGTGCTCACCTACAGATGGGGGTGATGTGAAGTTTCTCTCCCTGGGAATGAAAATCAATAGATGCCTTGTAGAGGTCAGGACGATCTCTAGAGCGGCAATCTTGAAAACAAGGGAGAAGGATGCCATGTTATACTTTCGTTTACTGACTACTTTCAAGAGTAATTTATTGAGAATTTCATGCCACGAACTTTACTGTAAACGTTTTTGTCTATATATCGGTGACGATTGCAATATGGCTCTGGCTTACGACTTCCTTCTCCTGTATTTGCGAGAAAATATATTATTAAATTTCAAGAATAACATAGGAGTAATGTTACTACTCTCGTGAAATATAGTCATCAATTTTGATCGTTAATGATATAATAAAATTTATCTTCGATCAGTGATTGATACCGGCAATCTAGGTCGCTACCTCAATCATCAAAAGAGTAAAATGGCTCTCCACAGCAAGACCTGGTAGTTGGTTGAAGGGTAAGATTCAATGTAGACGTAATCATATGCTTTCTTCGCTAATCAGCCCACCTTCTCCGAGCTGTTAAAATATTTCATTTTTCAGTGTAATTTAACATTTTAATTGCTCCATTAAAAATTCTTTTGAGCAAGTTAAATAGGGCAATGGTTTTCATTAAAAAGTAGATGATCCAACTCTCCAGCTTTACTTTGAATTTTATCTTTGGAAATTAAGGAAAAAAATTAAGCTCCTGTGTGTATACTTTGAAACATAATGATTTTTATGTGGCATTTCAAAGGAAAAACCAAGTTTCATATGCATTTTATTGATATCAGTACAGTGGAAATCTATAATAAAATTAGGTCTTAAGTCATAAAAGGGGTAAAGAAAAAAGAACTTAGAAACTACCAACTAAACTGTTGTAATTATTTATATGGTGTGTCCAAGATATAGGAAGATATTGAACATAAGCTCGGTAAATTAAAAGTTTTTACCTTCGGTAAAACTTATTTATTGATTGACTTGTATCGCTTTCCTTTACTTTTGATGCTCCTATCCCATTTTATAGCACAGCATAGTTTTTCGCGGCATGTTTCACTAAAGCTACTGAAAAAAAATAATAACAAAAAAACATATTTTGAGGCTTGCTCAAAACAATTTCAATTTAAGGTTTTCATTTATTTTGGGAAAAATGTATGCTCCTAAATGAAGTGTTCCTTATTTAGTAACGCTTAATGCCGGTGGAGACAATTGGATGTTTTAAATGGCATCCATTTTAATTCTGACCTCACGAGATTCAATCACTTCCCTCAGATTCACAATTCGCTGAAATGAAGTGTGCCATTTTTGAACATTGCTATTGTGTGTTATCTAACTAAAAAAATAATAAACGGGAAATTTGAAAATGCTTTTTGAGTTTTACGGTATGATTTTTCAATAATAGGTCGAGATACCATTGTCATCAATAAATGATTTGTCATACCTTCATTTTGGCATAATTTCCTTGCCTTCACCCACCCAGTGAGTTACTAAGTAGCTAATATGGTTACTGTTTAATTATTTATTAATTTATTTACATGGTGCCACGTGGAAGACTATTTTTAATCTTAAGAGCAACCTCATCAAGAAGTGAAGCAGGCACGGTTGATAGGTCATAACGTCTACATCTCCCGAAATTTGTCATAGAATTCCACAAATCATCAAAACTTTCAATGCACCATATCTGAAAAATTTATGAACTTTCTAAGCTCCAAAATATTTGTCAGCACCTTCTTTCTGGAGTATCGTTATGGAATAATAACAAGCATCCATCGAATAATTAACTTATGACGCTACACTTCAAGATAGCCCTGAGACTGGATCCGTATTATTCAATGGCTCAATGAAAACACTTTCTCAACTATTAATAATAAACACCACCCAAATTTCGCTTATAACTCCTTCGTTTACTCCATGGTAAGCGCAAGAGCTTAATTCTGAATAATCGTTTCAGGCCTATAAATATATCCTGGGAATAGAAATGATCTTATAAATGAACATTCGGGCCTTACTTAATTTAACGTTCTTTGGAGCCTTTAACCGTTTTCGCGATGGTCTGTAGATAGATGAAACTCATAATCACCTTGGGCCTTTTTGTTCATCTTGTAATTGTTCGTTTATGCAAACTTTTCTTGAATTAGGGGAACGAATTTCATGGCTATAAAATTGAAATATATTGAACATGCTGAAAACTCGCCTCAAAATTCACATACAGTGCATCTTTACCTTTTTGTATTCCTTCCCCCTCCTGAGTTCAAATGCAAGGTTAATTTACCACCGAAATTTTGTACTCACCTGAGAGGTAGATTTAATGAAACAGTAAATGTAATTTTATGGGACCAAATATCTCGGGATGATAATCCGGTTTTAGGCTGTCACATGATAGACTACCCACGTAAAAAATATTACCATGTTTATAGATTTATCAGCGTTTAATATAAATTGTGTTCAAAACCATGAGAATTCCTTATGTGTGATACCCCCGGCCTCGTTAAATGTGAATTATATATATGTATGTATATATATATATATATATATATATATATACATATATATACATATATATACATATATATATGTATATATATGTGTATATATATATATATATATATATATATATATATATATATATATATATATATATGATTCTGAAGACGACAGCCGTGCTGTCGAAACGTCAAATAACAAACTGTGAGTGTCCTTTCTTTGTGTCTCTATATTCTAAAAATCTACATCTGTGTTTTTATATATTTGTGCGTCGCCGAAGAGCGTTCCATTTCGAAGATTTTTTATATATATGATATATATATATATATATATATATATATATATATATATATATATATATATATATATATATATATATATATATATTAGCGTATACTAAAAAACTTACAACCGTCCTCATATGTTTCTCTGTAGTTTAACCAATGCACATAACTCATGGGTATACTGACTGGACAGTATAAATAACGACGATTATTGTCTACAACTCATACTTTTCCAATACACACGCATTATTTTTCAGGTCGCCTTCATAAATAGAGGTAAATTCCATTATGCGTCACTCAATGGCTTTCAGTATTGCTTAGCTTTTCTTACTCGTACAAAGCAAATAATGATGCCTGAACACTACTCAGCGAAGAGGGTTCTCTCGTATTTATTCCATCCAAATGTGTGAATTTGAAATTGAAGTTGAAAATATAAGCAAAAAGTGACAATTAAAACTATGTAGTTTGAAATTCATTCCCGTTCCCATACAAATGAGGAGTAGAAGGTCTTTACGTCATGAATTCCTGGAAATCAGTAATTGAGATATAGCGTGATACCATACGCTTTTATAATTCAATTTGCAATTAATACTCATGAACTATTCATTATAAACACTGTAGCAAGATAACGAATCTAGAGAAAAATGTATACCGAAATTATTTTATGAGGCGAAGTAAGAAGGGGAGCTATTTTTTTGGAAATAGGAAAAGAGGAAATTTTCCCAAGTAAGGTGGTAGTTTATTTGCTTGATAATTTACTAATAATGGTTCGAATCTCTTTATTAAACCTATCTCCTGTACCGATTACTGCTAATTGAGGTTAGACTTTTTGCCTCATTGTTAGCTTTGAGAACTTACGATACTTCGGACGTTAATATTTTATTACTCAAATAATGCATTATTTCTTAGATTTCTCTAAAAAATAGACTGCTTCAAATAACTCTAGTTTTTCTAATGCTGTCAGTTTTAAATGAGTGTCTCACTTAAATTGGCATTTCAGTTTTTCCAATTGATTGGAAATAATATAAGTATTATTGGTCAAGTCAGTCAGTAAAAGCAAAAATAATCCAAAAAATAAGATCTGGTGCTTACCCGGCGTATATGCTTGATGAAGTTTTCTCGGGTCTTCCACTGGGTCAGGGGTTCCATGTTGGCCCACGTTTCGATGCACGAGTCGGGCATCGAAGCGTCGGCCAACATGGAACCCCTGACCCGGTGGAAGACCCGAGAAAACTGCATCAATCCAAAAAATAATTTTGAAGGACAAAAGAGGAATTTGGATGGATGGCGATGAAGAGCTCTCGCAGTTTTAAATAGAAAAATGCCATGTTAACACAACAGATTACCAAGGATAGAAGGGACTGACTGATCTCATAGAGGAGTGGTTCATGGTAGGAAACAATCATCAGGACACAAAATGTTAAAACTATTATTTAATAATTTCAACTGTACATTAATTAATTAAAAACCGTCATTATGAATTTGACAATACACTCACCCTAAACATTTCCTTAGACATAGCCGCTACTCGGAAGCACTTTGCTGAAGCTAATAAAGGGTATGATATTAATGGGTTGATATAAGCAAATTAACTCGAGTTGATATTTTTACCATTACGCTGTTAATTCTCGCAGTTACATATTAACCTGTTATGATATTTATTTTTAAGAAATTTTGCGAGGAAAGGAGAGACATTCATTAAATTCAAACATCCTCTGGACATTTACGAAATGTATTATTTTATTTTGAGTTGACTCAGGGAGGAGATGCAATAGGAAGGGGATATTATTTTTCGAGTGGTGAATTTTACCTAAATGAACTGTGCATAAATTATTGTGGTAAGGTTTGTTAATATTAATTAAACTTAAGTAAGCATAATTTTAATATTCCTCTAAAAAAGAGATCAGATATACCTTTTCATCAACGGAATACAATAATTTAACGTAGTTCAGTGAATAAAAATCCCTCAATATGATCAGCCTGTCTCATGCTAATTGTAAATATGAATTTCGTCTGGTTCAGCTAGAAAATATTTCCAATCATATGGGATTTTCTGCTGACCCCGTAATTTGTAATATTGTGGCATCAAGTGAGCATTTCTAGGTAACAACTAAACCGTTATTATCTAATATATATTCGGAAGGAAAGAGAGATGGAGATATACCCAATCAACTTACGCCGAGAAATGGTACATTTGAGGTACTCTCCTTATGGACCCAAGTGGACGTCGAATTTCCAGTGAAAAATGAGCCAACCTTTCGAGTAAAAGTTCCGTTATTAGCTGTAGAGTGCAAAACTGTGCGTGCACTTAAACATCACGACGACAAGACCGCTTTCTCGGATAGCCACCCGTGGCCGACCGTGAAAGATGGCCTTCCCCCACGCCGACGTGAGGAATGGATCCCACGATGGCTCCAACGATGACCGCCGTTTGTCATCCTTTCGGTAGTTCCCCAGGCCGATGTTCCACCTAAAACGTTTCCGAGAATGTAGGCCGTCGTAAAGACTCACTCCCTCGTTTCACCCACTCGAATCCTTGTGCGAGTTCCCCGCGTGGCGCGCCCGTTTTCGGCCGGCATACACCATCTCCTTAGCGACCGGACCAGGACCCCCGTCTTCGAGCCGGAGAGAGGAGAAGGAAAGCCCCTAGTTCTCCTCCTAGAGGATATAATCCTCCGGAAAAAAACGCATTCCGTTAGGAATTACGAGCATTTTGTTGCTCCAGTTTTATTTGCAGAGGAATACAATCTAAAAGGCATGCTACACTCCAGTGCATCTCTTGTACATTCAGTGGGAACAAAATTTTCCTTCCGCAAATGCTCTTCTCCTATATATTCTGCTGAATTACTCGCCACGGTATATTTACGGCCCACGAGGCTGCGAAAATTGAGATAGAGCCTCAAATTGCCCGAGCATGGGATTACGTGAACCAATCATTTTGGAGAATTCACTCTTTCCAAAGCGTTCTGAGAAATATTTAGGTGATAAAACTGGGAGTCTGGGATCATTTTTTATGGGGCCTCTGGCAGCTTTGGATAAGGGTGCTATGTTTATTGCTACTATTTTTCATAAATCATATTATAACACCGCCATCATTCGGTTGCTCGGAGTATCTATGGTGTATCATTCAATGTGAAATAAATTATTATGCCGACGATGGTAAGTATCCTAATGATAATATTTTATAATTAAATACTGTCCTATTAGTCTAAACCCCTTCCATTTTGAAGTATTAAGGTGTTTTCAGGTTGTAAAGTATATATGATTACACCCACACATATTATAACAACCATATTAGTCAGCCTTACATTTGGTTTTACATCACAGAGTAGCCTGTTAAAAGTTCATATATATACTACTCATATTGATGGGAAAAATTGACAACTTAATTTTAAGAGTATGTCCATGATAGCATATCCTCAATTGGAATTTTTGGTTCTCAATAGAACAGAATTGTCCAATATATATGTAATAAAACGTTTAATGAACCTAGTTTATTTCTATAACTGTAAAATCTCTTCATGGATTTACAAGTCAAATTTTGGGAACTTAAAATGTCTGTGTTCAATTTTATTTACTTCCATTAGTCCATATTTACTGCCTCTTCCCCCGAGACGATTCTTCTTCCTCTCAACTTCTTCAATTATTAATTTATAATGGAGAACATTTCATGCTCTATTCACTTCTCAAAATCATTCGATCAGAGCTATATGACTTATTTCTGTCTAGCACTAATATGTGTCTACTCTTCAATAAATATGACTTTATATGTATATTTATAAATAAATATATATTTATAAATGGGTCTTGTGTACGTACAAGTCTTACCATCGCCTCAGGGCTGTCCTACTTGGGGTGATTACTATTGTTCCTCAAGCTGAGAATTCGTGTATTTAAAATGTAACTAAGTTTTGCATCAACTGTGAATAGCTATAGTGAATAAACTTGTATACGTATGATCAAAAGTAGAATACATATTATAAAAATAATAATAAATGCATTAAGGACTTGAAAATACAAAATATGTCAATTTCTTGAACTAGATTCAGATAATAACTTGAGGCAGATGGCTAGTGTTAGATATAAGGTACCTAAGAATAAGTTTTCAAATTCTTATTAAATGAAGAACACAAAATATATTACCAATGTTCTTTATTTACCTACAACTAGTTTCAACGCTTAGGCGTCATCATCAGGTACGTGGAAATAAACATCGTGTTCTTCATTTAATGAACATGAACCTCCACAAAGTTGAGCCGGGGACAACTGAATACTTCAAATTCTCAACTCATTGGTCACTATCACAAATAGTTCACCCCCTTTCAACTTTCTGTCATGAAAGTTCTTTAATTTTCTATTTAATTAATTAGTGTATGCAATGGATTTAAATCGTTTTTCTGAGATTTTAATAGTTTACTCAGGGTTTTAATGATGAAATTTTATTTAAAATTCAGAAGGCATCGCTTGCATCTGAACCAATTCAGATGGAGTGAAAGTTGTCCGTCATAAAGAGATAATTACTAAATCATCTCTGGTTCGTTTTCAGTGCAGCGAAGACCGGTAAAGGATTTGTTCTACATTCCCTTGTGGATCATTACTGAGGTCACTGCCTCTACCTACTAGGAATGCTCGCATGTCATGTTGTTCAGGGCGTTATGTCTCTCAATGGCTTCTCGTAGTTTTTATTCTCTTGAGATCGGCGGCCTCATTTCCTTCACTGCAGTCCGATTTACCTACTTCCACTGTTGTATTATAAAATAGGTGACCCTATTCCGTGGGGTTTCCGTTTCATCACTTGTTTTTTTTTCGGCAATATCATGATTGTTTTTGGTGTTCGTTTCGGAAGTTATATTCGTGAGAGAGGAAAGATATTGTGAGTGCATCCCAGTCCCAAACTTTTTTTTCTATTAGAGTCTAGAAATAAACTTGAACATTCTTTGGAATTTTTCAATGGCTCCATTCCCGAGTAAAGTCCGAAAACCAAACACCTGACGACGTTCTGAGTATGTAGGACGTTGTTTTTATTACTGGCCTTTAAATATGCTGGTTGCGCTGCAGGAAATTCAGAAAAATATTGCATATAAAAACACTAATTGCTGTGAAAACTTCAATTAAAGTTTAAGGAGCTTTGCATGGTTTTAATGTAAACATAAAGTGTCATTTCACGATTCAACGGCATTAGGATTGCCTCGAGAAAAGAGAGCAACGTTAACCCAACACGCACCAGCACTGATAAAGAGGATGAAGTATGGCCGAATGGGGAATATGATCGCACATACACTCGTATCGCATTCTCACAGAGTCAAGAGTGAGATATGAGTGTTGACAAAAGGTTTTGTGGCTCCACGAGCAACATAGTGTGATACCCCATCGTGTGCTAACCCCCAAAACCGCCCATCCCTTCCGTGAGGAGGTAGGAATCCATACTTGAGGAAGGTATACCTCCAGAAATAAATAATTTCTGCTTTTAGTCTTGGGTGCATCACACCACTCAAGTGTTATCTCAATACCTGGGTGTAATTACTGGTTGGTGATTTGAAGAAATATTTTAAGAAACTCTTCTCAGTTTTGCTTTTGGGATTGAAAAAGGCTTTCAGAATTGTAAGTGCCATCCATGCATGCGAAGAGAAATAGAAAAAAATGGTTTATGAAGGAAATTATTCCCGGTAGGGTTAAGGAGTAGTAAAAATATTGAAGACCAATTCCACTTGCAAGGAATGGAAAAAACTCAGTGATTTAACAATTTATTAACACGTGCCCATGTTTTTGTGGCTGCACATTATCATTAATAGAGAATGCTACGCGGTAGCGAAACCATGGTCGTGTTAAAATAAATTATGGAATATATGGAAAATAAATTATGAAATGCCCGAGTTATTTGACCATTCCTTGAAATAGGGAGAAAATCCACATAGTTAAGCATGAAGAAAGTGCTCTACGTCAATTTATCTCTTTTTGGAAAATTTCTTTTTACGACCACTTTCCCTAAGTTCCAGTATAATTATTTGTTCGGAGTTCAACTAGTACTTTCCGTCAACCGTGATCTTAAAACTATCTTCAGCACAAAATTTAGTGTTGTTGCCATTGCTAATATTATACAGAAATAACGAAACTAAGAAGCCCCCGGCTTACAAACGATCTTTCTGCGAACATACGCTATAGGGAACAATTGATATAATAAGGTGGGTCGCGGTAGTCCAGTGGGTAGAGCATTGGCTGCTGACCGAAGGGTCCCGGGTTCGATTCCCGGGCAAGGCACTCTGGGTACCTGCAGCTCGACCCAAGCTAAGTGATTTTTCGGGTACCAGATCTTCCTGGGAAACCATAACCGGTACAGGGAAAGGAACTGGCCCCCCTACCCTGATGTGTGAATTTCCCACGCCGTATAGGGCTTAGTACTGGGTGATCTCTGCCATCACCTACTAAACCGACCTTCGGGTTAATTACTGTGATGATATAATAAGCAGACTGCGGTACTGTCGACGAACTCGAATTTCGTACTCGGACTCGAGTTAGAAACAAGCAAAATATTACGTTACATTTCAAAAATAAAATGTTATATTGAAAACTTAGTAAGTTCTCTATTCCGTTTGAGAATACTTTTTAGTTAAAGCTTAACTTCCACCAGTTTCAATCGTGTATTTTCCAGAGCGTAGCAATTATTATCTCCATATCCCGCCCAAAATCTACTGAATGCAAAAAGAAATTGCTCCGCAAGCAGCGATCGTATTGAATATAGTATTCCATTCCGGCTTGTAGTGCTTGGAAGGTTATGCGCGCGAGAGAGAGGAAGGCCCAGCTGGGATATGGAAGCCTACCACTTTAGAAAAAATATCAAAGGGAAAAACACTTCCCTTCGATTGGAGTCAACTGCTATCTGTAGCGTTTCGGGAGCCGTAAGGTAAACTCCTAGTGGGTCACATTCCCGCATCTATCCGATGCAATCATCTTCGTTTAGCCAGAGGCATAGGATTGTAGCTTGGGTAATATGCTTCTAGGCGGACGCTCTGTCTGGTCTTGACTCTACGGGGCAAATATTCAACCTTTAGTTTTTCCCCTCAATATTTAAATGAAATATTTTACCATATGCTCTTCCATTTTTATTTTTTGATTTTACCCATAGACTCTTGCGGAGTGAAACGTAATGCTGGGATGGAGATACTAAAATAAAAACTTTTGTTACCCTTTTGGTGTACTTACTACAACAAGTGAAAAAAGTAAACCATTTTTGGTCTATTAAACAAAAAAGGAACTAGATAAATTAATCTGTACTAATTCAAAGGTCGCCATCAGTTGTCGGGTGATTAACTCATGACAATTTGAATGTTTAATAGTTAACTGAAGGCCTCCAAAAAATGTAATACTTAAGCCAATTCTCAATGTTCAATACAACTATTAAATATGCAAATGTGGTAAAGCAACTGTTTTTCATATGGGAAACTGGAGGAAAAATACCATTCTATACAGTTATATTAATCTGATCTCATTAATAGGAAAAAGCTGAGTATATGAAACACATGTTGAGTTTCACGACTCTCTCAACAACGAGGTTAATTTTTTTCCTTTGAATGCTTTGTTTTTGTTTTTTACCGTTATTCGTTGGCTATGCTACGAGGCATTAGTATAAAGATACTTCATTGCTTGAAAATGTATCCCTTCAAAATTTAAATTCTAGATTTCTTCATTTTATTAGTCATAATTCTGAAATAACAACCACGAATCAAATGCGCAAGTTACGTAGTATTTACATTGAACACAAATATTTTACAATAATTGAAGAAACATTTTTTACGGAACTATGGAACACAGTTATTACTGTGAAGAGAAAAAAATATTTACGCTTGTGAATAAGTAGGTGGGTCTTGACTCTTGTAGAAAAAACAAAGGTAGATGAAGTTAGAATCTGTCATCAAACGGTAATGATAAGGCAGAACCCCACATATATTGGCCAAAATATAATACTTTAATACGCTAAGATATGAAATTTCTAAAAAAATTCTTTTATTTTGCTTCATCTGACTGGTTATGGATGGTTGGAATATTTCGAAGAATCCTTGATGACATCACAGAAGCTATATTTCCTGTGACCTTACCCACTGTCTATATACGTGCTCTTAGAATATATCGGAACAGTAGCAATTTCAATCTTAAAGGTAATCGATGAGATAAAAACTTCTGAAAATATCCAGGGCAATCGAATTTAATTCTGAAACGCTTTTTTGTTCTAAAAATGAAATATCTTTAAAAGATTTCGTCATAGACGAGAGAACAAATGTAAACGCAGTAAATGGCAGCAAAATTTTACACCTAAAGAAAAACATCATAAAAAACATTTATGAATGCCTTGGGTAAAATATACCCAAAAATACCATACACAATGACTAATTGGATAGGAACTTCTTCAGAATCCATTGAGTGAAAACTTCAGGCCTCGTTTCGTGTCCCTTTCATATAAAATTGTAAGCCTTGATTCAATATTTTGGGATAAATCACACAGAGATGAGGCAGTTGAATAAGGGAGATTTTATATATTTTTTTTATTTTTGACCAAAGCTGGTCGACCCCTCATCCCTGAAATTGCTACTTTCTGAAGTTAATTGAAATGTATTCATGTGTTCAAGTTAAATAGATCAAAATTTAATGACAAATGACTATTTAAATGCAGTCAAAGACAAAACATCCAAAACTCCGGGAAATGATTGGGTTGAAATATTTCATTAGGATACATGATAAAGTCACCTTAATACAATCCATTTTTGTTTATTTCCATATGTGCATATATTCCACTGAACTCTAGCATCAAACTGTCCAAGGCTAACTATTTAAAATATTTTCTTTCGCCCGATAGAGAGGAAGCAAGCGATCACCTCTTGTCCCAAGACCGCCAGTATGGCAAGATAAGCATTGAGCCGTGAAGGCGTGCGTTGAAAGAGACTTTGAACGAAGTAAGGACAAGTTCCGCTATTCAGTAAATGGATTGTGGGCTTCCATATATCACCACCCGTGCATGTGATTAAAGCATAAAAAATAATGCTTCAGGCACTCTCGTTATTTCATCGCGGCATTGAAAAGAAATTTTCTGAAAATGCAAATTTAGTAGAAAACTACCAGCCCTTCTTAAATGCTCTGTGACAACTACGAGGGTCATCCGGAAAGTAGTACCCGTTCGTGCCGCATGAAGTGCTGACGACGCGAGTAGCCGCTGGACGAGGTCAGATAGCTTCAGTGGCTTGTCTGCCTTCTCTGAGCCAAGTTGCGTGACGCTAGCATTGCCTGTGTTGTTTCTGTGATTGTTTACAATGTTTAAAAAAATTGAGAACGCCGCCAGTTGTGAAGTGAGGGCAGTGATTAAATTCCTCAATGCAAGAAACGTTCGCCCATGTGATATTCATCGCCAATTAAAGGAGGTGTATGGAGACAATGTAATGGACGAGTCGTCTGTTCGGCGGTGGTGTCGCAACTTCAACATGGGGAGGGGGAACACACACGACGATGAGCGTTCGGGGAGACCGTCTGTCATTACAGACCAACTGGTGAGCTCAGTTGACGAATTCGTGAGGCGCGTCACAATTGATGACATCTGTGAGCATTTTCCCAATGTTTCTCGAACAATTGTTCATGAAATTGTTAAACACCATCTGCATTATGCAAAAATTTGTGCAAGATGGGTCCCTCGCGTATCTCAATGAGCTGGCGGCGAAGGACTATGCAGCAGGAATACAGAAACTTGTCACACGTTATGACAAATGCCTTAATTTGCTTGGAGATTATGTTGAGAAGTAGTTTAAAGTATCCTCTTTCAAATAAAATTTTTTATGTTTGTTAATATTTACTTTTGTGTCTTTATTTCACGAACGGGTACTACTTTCCGGATGACCCTCGTACATTTCCGTGCTCCGTGCATACCTGGAATGAATGCACTCGCTACCAAACACCTTCTGGTGACTTTGAAAGTATCGCTTAGATGGATTTTTATTTAATGTCTCCATCAGAAACTGCAAGGGCGGATTAGTTAATGAGATGTTTGGCTAGAGGGTGAGGGTTTGATTCCAGTGACGCACCTTAGCATCAATAGTGTATTCAGAAAGAGAGTCCCAAGACCTCTAAGGCCAATCGCACCATTTTCATCCTCCAGAAAACTAATTTAATATTTTCTACGCACATAGAGCAAGCAATAATGTTACATTGTAAACTAATTGCAATAAATTATAGATCGCAAAGCTGCTTTCAGTAGAAACATTTTTACTAGGGAAACAGATGGTGTTCAACATACGTAATATTTATTTTTAATTTTATTAAATTATTCCACAAATGGGAAGACATGACCGCCTAGCCATCCCACTTGGATATGTCAGATTCCAACTTCTTGATTTATCGAGTATCACGTTATTGTATATATAAGGAACTGTTTTCTATCCACCCTGTTGTTTGAGTATCACACGCAATTTTGGGTAGCGGAATTGGCTAGTCTATACCCTTACCGGGAAAATCAACCCTCGAGTCGATTACTTTGATATTGTTTCGCGGCCAGATACTGTAAGATAAAAGTAGGATGAGTCCATTGTGCCCTTCACTTTCCCCTCATCTCTCCCCTTCCCTCATTATCACCAAGCACTCACTTGTGCACGCGTCTCGTCATACCACTCCGTCACACACGCACTAACTCTTCCCATAAACCGACCCTCCCTCCGTGTGTGTGCGAGCCTGCTACCGCAACCCTTCAACGGCCCATCCCACCCTCCCCCTCTCCGTGCTCCCATAAACGGACATCTGTTACGTAATGTTTGACGCGAGGGTGAAGGCGAGAGAGAGAGAGAGAGAGAGATGGAGGGAGGAGGGCAGAGGGTGGTGGGGGATGGTGCAGTAGGGGAGTTGTTCGTTCCTATTCCTCCGCTCCTCCGTGACGGAAGGGTGGGATTGGCGTCGAAAGGGTGGTGAGGCTTGAGGTGAAAGGGGGGATGTGTCGGGGGTTTTGGCGGAGAAGAGCGCACTAACTTGTTGCGCGCCACCCTTCAGTGATTCCACGATGCAATTTATCCGCACGAAACTAAATGAGTGGTACGACCTCCCTCCGCTCTGACGTCTCTCCGTCCGAGGCGTTTAAATTTAGGGCTGGCCGAGAGAGAGGAGCGCCATTTTTGACGAGCTCGACCCACTGCACTAGAAACCGATCCCACTGCCACTCTGGAATCTCTATCTCACTCCTTAGGAACCTGCGGGATTCATGGTTTGGGGGAGGAAAAAAACTGATGAGGAAAGTTCAAATATAAGTAGAACAGTGGAGAATACTATGAGTAAGCGAGTGTGTTGTTTATGTAATGGAAGATAAAGTGTTGAGCAAGCGGGGCGGAGAGAATATGGGATCGGATAATTTGGCAGGTATTACATGTCGAGGAGAATCTAAGGAGTTAATGAAGGAATAATTGTAAGGTAAAATTCTTTTGCATTTACGGAAATATGAGAGAAGTTACCAAGATTGTGATTGAATATCCTTATTAAGTATGGCTATGCCGAATACCTGCAATATTGCACCTGTATAGTAATGACACTGTCCCCATGTTGCCGATCATGGCACCCACTTCGACATATAGGGATAAGTGAAACAATAAAACTCAAATATTGAATAAATTCCCAGGGAGAGGTCTTGATAGATCGTATACTATGAATAAATATTCTTTCACAATCAACACGAGAAAGCTAAATTGAAATTTAATTGGAGCGTTGTCTCCTGTTAATTAATTAAAGATGCATTTACAATCATGCAAAGTCATTTTTGAAAGTTAAATATTTAGGCATGAACTCGAATAGAAAGAAATGGTTAAGAAAATTAACTGCCGTAACGAATCCGCTCACTTTCCTATCAAATTGTTATACAATGCTATCATAACTGAATCTTGCTTATATTATTGTTTCGACTATTATAGCTGTAAACGTACAGTCCGCGGGAACTTAATTTATCAAAGTATTTTTTGCGATGCATGTAAACATACGATGTATTTTTATTGTGCGGGGCATATTCACACTGAATAAATATATATCATCATTGATAACAAATGAAAATTTGCTAATTTCTGAAAGATGCGTGCATAGCAAAAAATTACGAGTAGGAAGGCTGCCTTTCTGTTATGTTTTAGCATACAAGTGGAGGTAGGATGGTGGGTTAGGAATATTCTAGAAATGTATAATTTAATCTGGCTGTTGAATGGGGGATATGCGTAGAATTTTAACTCCAAATTTGTGGTGTAGTTTATAATTTTTTGCCTGGTTCTGATTTTCAAACTTTATTATAAAAAAATAGATATATATATATATATATATATATATATATATATCAATGTACCTATTTTATTTATATACCTATATATAAATTGATCTATATATATATATATATATATATATATATATATATATATATATATATATATATACTAGCTGAATACCCGGCTTTGCACGGGTTAGGGAGAAACAATAATATAAATATACTACATAAATAAAAACAACAAATTATAAAGTACAATAATACACTACTTCATACAAATTTAAGAATCTTTTTTATTTAACACCTGTTTATAAACTACATTTTTTGTTTCATATCCAGGAGAAAGAATATATAAATTTTTAGGCGAACCTACTATGGAGCAAGCAACATAAAGTTGCCCGTGGCGATCTTAGATGAACACCACAAAACTTTAAAGACTGTCCCTGTGATTTATTAATGGTAATTGAAAAAGCTACCCGGACTGGAAACTGTAATCTTTTAAAGTTGAAGGGAAGATCAGTTGGGATTAGAGGTACCCGTGGAATAAAAATTATTTAACCTTTTCCTTTTCCAGTTAAAATGACTGCCTGGATTATATTTTTCATTAATTTTGTCACACACAATCGTGTCCCATTGCAGAGTTTTGGTGGATCTAGATTTCGCAATAAATTATTGGAGATCCTACTTTAAGTATAAGGCGATGTTGTGGCAATCCAGCTGGATCAAGTGAATTTAGGAATTCCGTTGGATAATTGACAGCTTCGTCAGCATCCACTACGGTATCAACCGATTTATATTCAATCACGTCTCCTGGCAGCATGGCTAGCATCTCCTTGTTAATTTCATTAACATCATCGTTCTTAGGAGCAAGAATGGCTCTTTCTCGCAACCATTCCATTTTTTATAATTTTGATTTACGTTAGGATAGACTGCTTGTATCATATCGCGGACAGTTTTCACCGATACACATAAATCTGATGACAATTTTATCATACCAGATGCTTCAATAACTAATCTATCTTCTCCAATCTCCTCAAGTTTATTTGCAAAATTTTGAGCATTCCCATCTCTTAAGAGGATTCGCATGTTTTGTTTAAGGCTAATTTCTTGGACATGATTCCATAGAACAGAATGTTTTAAACAGGCATAAATTTCATCGGCTGGAGTCGATTTTGGAATGACAGGCAGAGTTTGACGGAAGTCTCCACTCAGGAGTACCAGAGCTCCTCCCATTAAACTGCAGTTTCCTCTAAGATCTTGAAGTGTTGCGTTGAGGGCCTCAAGAGATTTTTTATGAGCCATCGTACACTCATCCCATACTATCAATTTACATTCTATAAGAACTTGTGCCTGGCCGCTTGTTTTATTTATATGACATGTGGGATTTTCTTGTCGGGAAATATTAAGTGGCAACTTAAGGGCAGAGTGGGCTGTTCTTCCTCCTTCCATTAATGTCGCTGCAATACCTGAAGATGCAACGGCTAGAGCAATTTCTCCATGAACCCTGATTTCGGCGAGAACTAAATTAATTAAAAATGTTTTTCCCGTGCCACCAGCAGCATCAAGAAAAATGATACCTCCTTCTTGTTTATCTACTTGATCCATTATTGTTTCGTACGCGAATTTCTGATCTTCATTAAGAAGTGGCTTTTTATCGGCGATGTATGCTTCTAAGTCTAAGACATTGTAGCTAGTTTCACGTATATAATCTGGATAAAATACACCCTGTTGATCTTGTACAGGTGCAAAAAGACCGAGTTCCACTAAAGTCTTGTTAACCATGGTGATACACTTTTCCTCCAAAATAATCAAAGTTTTATTAAAAATGTCGGAGTTAAACGTAATATCCAATGTAGGATTTTCACTTCGAACTTTAGCCAGTATATCCTCACTCATTGATTCTTTATATTTTTCCCATATTGTTTTTGGGTTACATGGATTACAGGAGGTTATTATGATGGCAAACAAAATTCGGATTTGTCCTGGAAGAGAAATCAAACTGGCCTCTCCCAATGAGTCATCCCAGTGTTGATCTCCTTCTAGCAACCCTAAATTCTGGCAAGCTTCTCTGAATGTCTCACATATTTCTCGGTTTACCGTTCCTAATTCTGCAAATGAGCGAGGTCCTCTAATGGTATGTAGAAGCATTCTTAAAAAATAACATTCGGCGTTGTTAGGATGGACTGTGTAGACTCGGCCCAATGCATCACATGAATAAATATTATTCTCAGGATCAAAGTTGCCCATTTTTCTTCTACAAAAGACTTTCCTTGATGTATTCCACATATAATATCTCGGCAATTCTGAATACAATAGTGTTCTTGCAAAAGTATCCTGCTGGCATAGTTGGAAAAATGGTTTCTATGACAGCAAAAAAGTAAACAAATTACATACATACAAACAAACACTCTCCTTTATATATATAGATATATATATATATATATATATATATATATATATATATATATATATATATATAGGTCAATAGTTTCATGGCCCCTTTCACGTCGAACTTAAAGTCCGTAGACAATATGCTGGAAGAGTTCGTGGTAATCAAAGGTAATAGGGGAGTACAACCTCTGAATCTCACTTATTTATAAACCACTCTCAACTCTGTGCGTTTACCATCTAAGCTTCTACCTATTTTATTAACAAATTTAGCTATTGTTCAACCAAACCTACTCTCCTACACACCCTTTTTCCTTGCCTAAACGTGTCTCCATTTAACCATTCCGATAAAAGCAATGCTGACCTATTTACCTGTTTTAAATTCATATGTACACCAAATCGCGTGGCAGAAAATATAAAACTATTATTAATCTTAGCATTGATAATTTAAGACCCGCTTATAGACAATTGCCTTTGCCGTAAATAATCCCGTTTGTGGCAACTAGACTACCGATATTTCTTGTAATATGGATTATTAGTTCATCTAAAACGAATATTTTCTATATACATCTTTGCCAATAAATTATCTCGACCATTTAAATTATTATTATGACCGTATTCAACATGTTTTCCTTAATAGTCTTGGATACATTTATATTTATCCGCTCATTTCTTTCTAAAGAAAGGTGTTCCTCTTGATTTGGAATAAGTCGTGTTTTCTTTTTAAAACACCTCGTTTGAAAGTCATGCTGAATATCGCGCGGATATTTCTCATTCAAAACCTATCCTTTTGCGTTACATCTGACTCAATCAGCTATATTGCCCATAGAGTGCCTAATGTGACCTTAAATTCTGTTTTATGGAACGTTAGCATGTAACATTTCACTTCGTATATTCACTCACGTCTTATATGTACGTGTATGTGTGCAATTTTTTAGCCAAACCATCACATACTGCCCACTCTAGTATTCAACAATATTGATTTTAAAGCATTGAGATTCGTTTTCTTCCTTTGAGAGAAGGTATAATTTCGGTTTTACCGAGTTAAATGAGCAGCACTCAATTTTGCCGCACGCGTTACGAGCGTAGAGCGCGCTAGAGCAAAGCTGGTGGGGATCGAGATGGTGCGGGGGCTAACGTACTGGCTTCCCACCCTGAGGGCGCGGGTTCAAATCCCGGCGGTGTTGAATATTTTTCAGAGGTATCTCGATCCCTACTTGAGGTGCTTTGTGGAGGGCACTTTGAGTGAGTACGCCGTCCGTCGGATGGGACGTTAAACTGCGGACCCTTTGGCGCCTTTCGTAAAGAGCAGGCTAATGCCGACGCCGGGTTTCTCTCCACCCTTCATCCTTTCCTGTCCATCCCCTATGGCGCAAATGACCTTAGCTGTCGGTCGCCTCCCCTTAAAACCACTACTACTGCAAAGCTGGTGCCGACTCTCACTTCAGGGGTAATCAAGCGTCGGGGTCGTTAACGAGATCGTTCGGACATTACCACGCTGATTGATTAACTCTCCGTTCCCTTCCCTCTTCCACTTCCCCCCAACGTTCCCATTTTTCTCATCCGACATGCCCCCTCCTTCGATTTTAGCCCTCTGCCCTCCACTCTGTTTCTTCACTGAGGTTCACGCCTACCTACTCCTTTATCTGTGCAAGGGAACTGTCTAAAATTCCATGTGCGTCAAGTTTTAGTAATATCCATATATTCATACAAATAACTCGTTCTTAGTACTCCCGACGGAGCATTGAAAATATTCATTTTTTCCTGTACTTGCATTCACGCAAAAAAAAATCGGTTTTAGATCAAAGGAAATCGTTTACCGAGGGTCAGATGTAAATTACGGGGCTCCTTTCTACGCTTTCTGAAATGATCAAGAAATGTGGTGAAGAATACCTTTATATTATTACAGGAAAAGGCATTTTTCCTTTAAAATTGTTAATTAAATGCAGCAGTCAAAGTCAAGTTGAGCAATATAATAGTCATGCACTTTTGAGTTATCCTCGTGTGTAATTCGAGATTCTGGCTACCTAAAGTTTGCAGGTTTGTGTTCATGGTAGAAGTGCAATGCAATTGATTAGAGCGCGTCAATATCGAGGTCGTTTTGCACCACTCGAGTTATCTATCAGTAATGGGTGTTCGCAGCAGTAGTTTCTAATTACTATACAAATGCATCAAACCGAAAACCTTGAAAAAGTGGCTCAAGAGCTAATCATGAGGTATCAGAGTTTCCATAATTAGTAAAAAAATGGTCTAACCAATGGAAGTTCATTTAAATATAAATAACCATAGCTGAGCTCTACGAACTATACAAATCTGAACACATGAACTACGGAAATAAATTTTGAGTAATTTTTTTATTTGGAGAAAATCCAGTTGTATTCATTACTTACATACCTAGGCCCCCATAAATCTATATAAATTACAAGTAGACAATTTCAAGGAAAGGCTGATTTTAAGCTATGCGTAAACGGAAATGTACTCCTTTGCACTATTTTTTTAATATTTCCCTTACTTTGCATACTTGTTTCACTTCTGCGTTATCCATATGCTGTTTTTTCATAAAAGCACTTTAACTTCCTGGACTACTAATACGTCTATTCCTTGCAGAGGATTCTTTTCAACATCAATCATCCATATCTTCCTCGCTTTACACTTTTCTCTCTATGAATTTTCATCTCTTAAATATGTTTTGGTGATTTCGTATACAGAGTTACGGAACTTTTATCCTTGATTATCCTGAATTCATCCTTATTTTATTGTAGGTATAATAAACTTTGTAAATTTTGTCATTTTAAATTTTTCTTAAAACAAAAATTTGGAATAAGCGTTGAAATTTCAGAATACGTACATATAGTCATAAGAGTAAGAAATTTTAGCCATCGTCACCCACGCTATCAATGAGGGAAGTTTACACATTGGTAAGTAAAATTACCTGGTAAAAATTTCAGAATTTATTCACAAACATCGCAAGAACTTTGGAATTCCCCACATGAGATCAAACCAGAGATCCTAAAGTTGGCAAGCGAGCGTCTTAACCGCTATGCTAATCATAATGAATGATGACCCTGAAACTTTGAAACACGTGTCGTGTTCTTGAATACCTTTTGAAAGTTTTACTCGGTCCACCTTCCCTAAAAACCTGTCTATATAAAAAAGGAATTAAACAAAGTTAAGTCTTCTACAATTAAGTAAGATCGACCTAATCGCCTAGCCCGGCGTGGGTTCTAACTTTTGCCAATCAATGTCATCTTAAGTTTGATTGCTGAGACAGATGGCAGACAGTAATTAGAAAACCCTGTCATAAGATATTGTGGTATTTATGTGGAATGGTTACCTTTCAGATGAAATGCCGAGTTAAACTGCTTGCAAGGATTTGAATTATTTGTGGCATTCTGAGATCATATTATCTGTTTGTAAATTATACGTGTATATGGCCACAAGGAAACCCTTTTATTCACATTCATGAAATTTGATCATATACCTAAATTCTCGTTCCTCAAAATTTGTATTTTCAATAGAAGCCGACCACGTGTAGAAGATGCCTCTGAAAACTAATTAGATATCAACAATCTGTAAAAAACTCACACTTCGCGGTAGAACTACTATAAATCAATTGTAATCAGCATTACATATTTCTATCTACTCTATTTTCATATTGAAAGCTCACTAATTTCTAAATCCCACGTTTCGCTGTTATTCCACACCTACGTATTTATTTCTCAAGGGGGATCGAGATGGTGCGGGGGTTAACGTACTGGCTTCCCCCCCTGAGGGCGCGGGTTCATATCCCGGCGGTGTTGAATATTTTTCAGAGGTATTTCAATCCCTACTTGAGGTGCCTTGTGGAGGGCACTTTGAGTAAGTACGTCGTCCTTCGGATGGGACGTTAAACTGCGGACCCCTTGGCGCCTTTCGTAAAGAGTAGGCTAATGCCGACGCCGGGTTTCTCTCCACCCTTCATCCTTTCCTGCTCATCCCCTATGGCGCAAATGACCTTCGCTGTCGGTCGCCCCCCCTAAATACCACTACTACTTCTTTCTCAAGTCATTTCACCTCCGGTTTGTGCATTATTATTTATAGAATGCAAATTTCTTACTTCTTTTCAGACAAATATCAATTTCAATCCAAAGTATTACCTAAACACGTGAATTTCTCCACCTATGCGTAAGCATTTATTTTTATGTTGATATTGCCTTAAGGCGAGCACTGAATCAACAGATAATCATTTAATTCAACTTTTTTGCATCGTAGTGGCATTACATATCAGAATACAATGAAAGTCTTGTTCAAATTTTTTTGCAATATTTTTAATCAATGGAGTTCTTGAGAGAGGACATTATTTTTAAATATTGTTTCATTAAAATAAGTTTTTAATTACACATGAATGGCTGTTTATGCTGAAATATGCACTCTTCACTAAACAAGTCTCTTTTAGTAATCCGTTCCACATAATAGAATTCATTGCAGATAGATAAATTTTGCTAAAAGAAAGATGCTAGAGCAATCATTACATTCTACTAGTTAACTGTTTCTCATATTATTATAAAATCTCCTAGATCTTGCATTTTCATTTATTTGACAGAAGTTTTTTTCTAATATCTAAGTTTATATTACTCTTTTTTCGCATTTAATTAGTATGAGAGTTGCCTCAAGTGATTCTTATTATAATGGATATACAAGGGAAGTTTGGAATTTGCAGGGTGTCCCTATAGATATGTGTTCACGCGAAAAATGCTCTCATCAGACATATGATTAAGAAGACTTCAGTAATAATTTACAGACATTCATTTTCAATGTCCCGCAGTATAGGCAACATACTTGGTACAATGGGAGGACCTATAGGCTCTGATGATTCATAGGACTGTGCTGGTGGGGGCAATGATAATATCTCCTGCTCGAGTAGACATGGTTGAAAGGTAGGAGCCAGACGAAACTCCGAACAGCGTCTATTCCTCTATGAAGCGGTCGCTAAGGAATCTAACCCCAATGGTGGGGGAGTCCTTTGAGTGATAGTCGCGTTTAAAACAAAATTGACGAAGGAAGCAGTAAACCACCTAAATAATTATCCCACGGACAAATATAAAGAGATCTTATCGTAAGAGTCCCATCGATTCTCTCACTACCGAGCACGACACAGTCCATGGCTTAAGCTTAGAAGCGGGACGGGCCAGGCTTCCACGGTCTAAATCACAGGAAGTCCTTGCAAAGTGAAAACAAATTCTACAGGAGAACCATATCAGATGCAAGAGCCCCTTGCTAGTTATAATTGGAATTTTAAATGTTAAGACTAATTTCAGGACTGGTAAATTAGCAAATGCAAAGAGGGTTGTTGTAAGATGGAGCATATATACGTATTTTAGGGCTGTGTGAGGTGGGATAGAAGAATGACGGGTACTACTGGAGAAGGGTTATATTGTTTGTTAATACAAAGGGGAAACAAAAGCGTGGATTGACAGTAATATTATATAAAAGTTGGAAGAAGCATCCTAAAAACAGAGCGGGTGAGTGATAAAATATTTCTAGTAGAGGTAGTAAATTCTGCACCAGCACGCTTGGGCATTATGCAGTTTGGCAAGCCAAGAAGTAACCATAGTGAGGAAGAAATAAACTGAATGTACGCTCAAATAAAGGACATAATTTGGTTTATCTAATTCTTTGTCCATGTCTCACTAAAACAGTGAGCTTTCGATACTAAGTAAAGGCCTCTCCTTCTTCCCTACCCCTAGAACCAACCTCGTTACATCGTCACAGACACTTTTAGCTTCTGCCGGAAACTAAATTGGCATGCTTATTGGGAATCCCAGCCTTGTCCTTCGAACGCTTTCACCATTAACTCAGCACTTACCCGATTCCATCCAGCCTCAGAAAATCAACCCAAACCACTCCAATCCAACCATCCAATAGAAATCTTTGTCAATTCCCTTTCTGACAAAGATTTCCGATAAAAAAAATTTATAGATTACTTAGAGCCACCAGAAAGCCTTTCCCCCTCCAAGACACAAGCTCTCAGGTGTTTAGCGTTAAACAAAAATATAATAATCATCACTGAGGACAACGGGTCATCCGCCGTCGTGCTAAACAAATAGACTACGACGCTGAGGCATTACGCCAATTTAACTGCCTTTCTTGCTATGCCCCCCTGCCCCATGGTCCTAATCCACAATATAAATAAAGGAAATTCTCTCTTTCCCATTTAATTGTGGTCCGAAAGAAGATCTCCCATTCAAATATATATTCATTCTTTCTCTACCTAATCCTAAGACCTCCCACTTCTATTTGTTAGCCAAAATTCTAAAACCAATAACCGCGAACACCCCAATGTCTCCACCATCACCTCACCCACTGAACGAATCTCATAGACTGCAACCTTCAACCCATAGTTACTTACCACCCTTCTTATATATATTCTTAACACTTTCTGGAACATTTATACTCCATTCCACTTCCTCTGAACACGAGCATTCTCATGGCCACAATACACATATCTCACTACACCTCCATTTCCCACAAAGAAGGCATATAATCCCTCAAATATTTCCTCTCCCTACGAGTCACACCCCACATCCTGTCTACGGTTTCCCTCATTGAACTGATCCAACTCGTCCTCACAAAAATGTATTAAAATTTAATAACAAAATCTACTTACAAGCAAAAGGCACTGAGATTGACATGCGTATGGCTCCTCCATACGCCAATCTTTTTATTAAAAAACTCAATTATACCTTTCTTCACTAACAAACTCTAAAACCATTCTTCTGGGCCACTATATTGATGACATTTTCCTCCTTTGGTCTCACGGTCGCGAAACTTTATCCTCCCTCATTTCCTCTATTAACTCCTCCTTCTTACTATCTTTCACTTCTATCTATATCTGATTCTTACTTTCCTGGATACCGACATTCCCTTCAAGAACATCAAATATAACACCTCATTCCACATTAGACCGACCAACAACCAACAATACCTTCACTTCAAGAGCAACCACCCATCGCCTACAAAACGCTCCATCTCTTTCTCACTCTCAGTACGTGACCTCCGTCTCTGCAAAAACATCTCCTCCCAACAGAAATACATGGGCCAGCTACATGAATCTCTCGGAAAACGCGGATAGCCTGAAAACTATTACACATTAAAATCTAACAACTGTCAACCCAATGCATTCCTCTCCCCAAACTAAACCGACCAAAATGCCCTAACCTTATTACCACTTTCTTCCCTAGAATCCACAAAATCAAACACATAATCCGTGAACTCTTCCCTATTGTTCATAACAGTCAGTGCACATCACTTTTATTCCACATCATCCCTCCGTATTGTTTAAACGCCCGTGGAACTTAGAGGACATCATCAAGTCGAGAAGACCACCTGTGTGTCCCACCCTGTCTCTTCTCCGCCCTTCTCCGCACCATGCAACCGCCCAAGATGCAAATTCTGCCATCTAAGACTCGCCACCTCCCTTACTGCCCAATTGTTTTTACAAATTATAATACCCCCCAAAAAAATTATACATACTGCCTCTCGAGTAACTTCTGCCCTACCTTCTTCGTGGGTGAATGCGCCACCATTCTTTCCCTCCGCATGAATAACAACCGCTTTTCCACTAATTTTCCTATCTTTCTTAATTATCCAATCCCTACCCACACTGTTTCCCACGACCAATCTTTTCATGACTGCTTCTCTGTTTCGATGATTGAAACCCTTCCCAAATACGCCAGTGGCATAGAGGGGGGGATCCGCGAGATGGCGCATATCTGGGTGCTCAAGCCATTTAAACCTCCCGGGCTTAACTCAGCTCACTGAATCCATCTTATAGCCACCAAAATAACCCCTCCCACCCCTTTGTCCGTTTGCTATTCTTCACTTACCTCTCATTCCCTCACCTCCCCATACATATCCTCTCCGATCTTCCCCCGAGAACTGAATTCTGAAGATGAGGGCCGTGCCATTGAAATTTCAAAACTGAAGTATGTGTGTTCTTTCTTTGTATTTTTTTGTTTAAATGTCTTAATGAATGTTTATATATATATATATATATATATATATATATATATATATATATATATATATATATATATATATATATATATATATATATATATATGCTTTCGTAGACGTAACACGGAAGTGCCGAATAGTACAATACACAGTAACACACAATATAGAAACACAAAAAAAGAAGAACACTCACACGTTATTTCTTGATATTTCGACGGAAACAATCCGTCTTCCTCTGAAGATATAGAAGTAATGACTGCTGGAGTTGTTGAGGTGAGGGGTGCGAGAGAAAGGGAAGGGGGCCAGGAGAAGGGGAGAACGGGAGGCGAAGGAGGGGTGAGGGTGGGCTTCAACAAAGTAACAATTTTAGGCCACTCCCATCAGTGAACGACATTGAGGCCCGGATGCTGATAGGCCATACAGATGTAAATGAATGCCATTTCAAGTGTTTTTAATTGTATAGGGTTATCGGATGTGGGAAGGGAGGCCAGGACGGAAACATTGTAGCACAGGTTGAAAGGGGTATTATGATGGGAAGCATGTTTAGGGATGGGGAGACCCGCGGACGGGGAGGAGGGATTGCACGAGGCGCGGTGGTTATTAATCCTAATGTTAAGTGGTGTGGAACATTGGCCTATGTAAAATGACGGGCAGAGTTTACAGGTAAGAAGATAAACTACATTCTTGGAAGTGCAAGAGGAATAGGGGAAGGGCGGGAGAGAGTTAAATGGTGGGATGGAGTGGGGTGGATTGGTGAAAATAGGGCAGGTTTTGCATCTTGCTCGATGACATGGAGTGGGTATGGCTCTGGGGGTGTGAGGGGATTTTGAGAGCGGCCTGGTGGATTTGAGGATATCTGATAGGTTGGCGGGACGTTTGAAGGTGACAGAGGGGCATTTGGGAAGAAGGTCGGAGGAAGTGTTGTGATTTTTGAGGATGGGGAATAGGTCTTTGAGGATGAATTTGAGAGACTGAATGCCTGGGAAGTTATATATATGTATATATATATACATTTACATATATTAATATATATTATATACAATTATTAAATATATAAATATATGTATATGGATATATGTATATATTTATAACAACATGCACCTACCTTGTCTAATGATCCCTGCCTGATGATTCTCGCCCTATACATGTCGTGAATTCTTCATATATTCTCCTCCCTCCCTTTGTTCTCATCAAACAACAACCCTTTTCCTCTTCTAAACCCCAACACCGCCCACTCATCCACCCCGAGCTCTCATCGTAAATCGCATGCACCAAGTTCATAGATCTACACGGTTCTCCCTCTCTCTCTCTCCACTCTCACGGATAAATAATTCATGACTCGTAACCCGAAACAGAAATGTTTATGAGGTGACGCCACGAGGGTGTTTCCATCTTGGGAATGAATGAAAATAAGAGACGAGCGGGCCGCGGATTGTTGCCGGGGAGGAGTGAATGGAGAGAGGGAGGAAGAGAAAGGGGCGGAGGCGGGAGGTTGGGGTCGCTCTCGACAATTAGCGTAATGAGTGAACATCCGCGTTGTTCGGTGATGTGGGCTGAGGACGATGCGACGGAAAAGTGTTTCGCTAAAATTTTGCGCTTGAAGCCGTAGCCGAGGCTGGTGCGGAATGCAAGTTTGACTAATCACCACTCTCCCATTTATTTTCAACAGTGACGTTGCGTGTGCTCGTTGATCAGTCTAATTAATAGCACGTTTTACATGCCTATGCGGAATTAAAGCATGATCGTCCATCTATTTGTCGCTTGGTATCGTATCGAGTCTAATTAATATTTTTGAGGATTCTCAGGGTGCAGCGTCATTTAGCGTTTTATTTCACACAATGTAACAGGGAGAAAGAACTCTTGCTTCAAGTTTTGCATAATTAACGCGCAGAAGGAAGAATGATACTGCGATTATCATGTTTATGCTTCTTTTTATTACACCTATCTTTATTATGGCACTAATGGCCGTGTTCGTGCTGTCGGCGTATTATTTTACTTTTAATGTGGTGTTCAATATTTCATCAGGATTTTTCAGACTGTAGTGAAAACCTATCTTATCTTGGTAGCTTAAGCCATCCATCTTGCCTTTTATTACCCTTCCTGGTGGCCTACACTACCTGTATCTCACCCGGTACAAGTGGCTTTCGGGGTATTGTGTAGATGTAGTTGTACTCTCATTAGTATTTCTTTACAGATGGACTTCCATGGATGATATTTTGCTCGAAGTACTAATGTATGACAAATTCCAAAGAACAAGATCCCAGTCAAGGCGAATGATTTTTACACTCTGAAATTGTTGCACTAATGTATGATTTTTGACGCTATCAGTTATTGTTTTGGTGCTCCTGAGCATTTTGCGAATTATTCGGTGGAGTTTTTTATTGCTTTTGTTAAGTTTTAGATTATTTTATTGATATCTTTATGCGACTGCTTTTTCGTTGGTGAGCGTTGGACACGAAGTGGTGCATATTAACCCGACTCTAGTTGTTGATAATACGGAGGGACTTTTGTCATCCCTTATTCTCAAGTGAAGGGGAACTAAGAAAGGAGTCAATAGTCAAGGTTTAATGTGTTGAGAATGGATGATGCGTACATCTATAGTATTTTTCAACATTCAAACCGAATAGTGTTGCACGGTTGTTTACATTTTTCATAAATGTCAAATCTCCATTAAGTATTGAGTAGGATATTCAGATTTGTTTTTAGTTTAGAGTGCAAATTTCCGGCTTCCAGGAGGATACGAGTGAAAATACGAAAAAAAGTGAAATCTCACGAAATTTCCTCGCTTGTTTATATGGCAGAATTCGAAAGTCATACGCTTATGCTAGCATATAATAGGAAAGTTATTTATATCATTTATAATTATATGAGTTAATTTTTAATTCAAAAGGAAAGAATCATATTTTTCATTGGCGTCAAAACCTACCATTTCTTTTGATGCTTTACATTGTAAACATTTTTCATCGTCCGTTTTATTAGTACCAGGATCAAAGAAATCTTTGAAAGATCATATCAGACTAAAATAATATGGAACACATTAATATGTAGCGATAAACATTTTCTATTTTATAAAAATCGTCACTTTTACACTGTTTAAGGAGATATTGTTTTGATATCAAATATGATACTGTATAGTGCTATGATGGTGTAATATGATGGCATAATGATGATATAGTTAAATGGTATATTGTTGTGATGACATGGTGATATACTCATATGAGATTAGCGTAGAAGGATGATGAAAGAAAAAATTATTACTATATACGAAATAGCAGAGCAGCAACTCATGAGTAAGGTAGTGAAATCTAAACGACCATGGCTAACAGCTCAGATAAGAGAACTAATAGACACAAGAAGAAAATACAAGAATCTAAGAAATGAAAACGAGAAGAACCTTTATTAGAATTTGAGGAACCAAGCCATTTGAAAGAGCAAAAAGGTTCAGGACAAGTGAATACAAGGTTTCTGCAACTACAACATTAAAAAGAGACGATTTGGAGAAGGAAAAACAAAATTCCACCACGTTTGTGAGACTAATGGAAAGATGCTAATGGAAGATGAAGGCTTTGGGAAAAGCTGGAAGAAATATATTGAAGAACTCTATCAAGGGCCAAACCACTTAAAGGTGACTTAATTAAAGGAGAAATCGTGATTGGAAAAGATGAACGGGGTCTGTAGATTCTGAGAAGAGAATTTGATAGAGCTGTAAAACACCTGAAGAACAACAAGGAATCAGGAGTTGAAAAAACATCGAGAAATAATCAAGATACTTGAGGCAAAAGGGAAGTACAGCCCCTTTGGTTAATTAAATATTAAGAGTGTGAGTGTGATGATCGCAATGCCGAAGAATCCAAAAACAGATATTTAGGAAGAACACAAAATATTAAGCCTAATGTCCTTCGCATAAAAAATACTAACTTAAATGTTAGCCGAAGAAAAATAGAAGGCCTTGTGAACAAAAAAATGTCGGCTTGAGGGGAAACCGAAGAACAAAAGAAGCAATCCTCAGTTTGAGCGTTCTGCTCGAAAAAATGTAGCACGCAAACAAGCCATTATTTGTGGCATTTGTTGACTTGACGATAACTTTCAACAGTTAAAAAGGAACAATATACCTAAGATACTGGAAGCACTTGAAATGGAAAACAAAAAATGAAGAATAATCCACAGTCCAAAGAATAATCAGATAACAACCATGCAAATAAAACATGAAGGAAAATAGAAATCAAATTAAAAAAGGAGTTAGACATGAATGTAACCTCTCAATAGCAAATTTCTAAGTATTACTAGAGAAGACAATAAAAGAAGTACAAGAAGTGCGCATCAAATTAGTCCTAAGTACTTCGAGGCATCGACAAAAAGAAAACTAAAATTCATGTGCATCAAAGAAAGAAACTGAAAACAGATGTCATTATCCTAAGAATGAAAACAGATTAAGCGGGACCATTCATCTATTTGGGCAGCAGTATTAATCCGGATGGATGAAGTGCGTCCGATATTATGGGTAGAGTAGTAGTTTTAGGGGTGGCGACCGACAGCTAAGGTCGTTTGTGCCATTAAAGATGTACAGGAAAGGATGAAAGGTGGAGAAAAACCCGGTATCGTCATTATCCCACTCTTAACGAAAGGCGCCAAGGGGTCCGCAGCTTAACGTCCCATCCGATGGACGCCGTACTCACTCAGGAGTCCTCAACAAAGCATCTCAAGTATGGATCGGGATAGCACTGAAAAATTTCTGCCACCTCTGGGATTCGAACTCGGGTCCTCTGGGTTTGAAGTCAGTGCGTTAGTCACCGTACTATCCCGATCCCTATCAAGGAAAAATAGCTCAAGTTGATAAGGCCCTCATGAATAAGCGAGAACCACATTTAATGAGTCTAATGATGAAAACAAGGAAGTAGTTGGTCAAAAGTTGGCATCCTATGGATCAAAGATTAGATGCATTGTAAAAGTGGATCAGCGGAGAATAGAATGCTTTGAAATATGGCACTGTAGAGGAGAATACATGAGATTAATTGGACAGGCAAAGTGAGGAACGAGAAGGTATATGGAACAGCAGAAGAGGAAAGGGTCATATGGAGAACCCTACGGCAAAGGAGAAATAGAGGGTTTGAACACACCTTGAGACACAATGGTTTAGTCAGAACCAAAATAGAAGACAAGATTTGAGGGGATCTCCCACGAGGAAAACCAAGAAATAATTACAAAGGAAAAATCAGGAAGGACATAAAACAGGGTAGCTATCAGGGGCGAGGGAATAAGCCCTGCAGCCCTCCACGAGAGAAGAGTGGAGGGCTGCAGGGAATCTTAAGATTGAAATACTGATGATAAGCAACATATATACCATTAAATTCTTGAGTCGTAAAAATCTAAGGCATAGCAGTTTCTAATGTCATTAATTCGATTAATTTTTATTTAGTTTTTCGACACTATTTTTCCGACTTTCAGCAGTGGGAGCAGAATTTGGACAAAATATTTCCATTTATACTGTTACCCTTTCATTTCTAAATTTTCAAATTCGGTGTAAAATTTTTTTCAAGCATTCTTTTGCATAGGATTTAATATTACGAGTTTTTTAAATAAAAGCTTTCCAGATGTCTGTATCTTTACAAAAGTAATTTTTCGTAGTAGCCATCATGACTGGGATAAGTAGCCTTTATTAAACTCTGGGGATTGTATTTTTTATTATTGAAGTACATTTGATAAATAAATCCCTGAAATTAATGTAAACTCATTATGTAAGTATTTTCTTATTATATACTTTTCACCATATCAATTGACATCTATTTCAGATAATTTTTCTCATCTACTGGCACGGATCGTAGTGTATGGAAATTTTCCACGAATCCGAAATGTCAGCTTTGACTGATGTTTTCCTTGTTGTTATTGAGTGAACTATCTAAAGACGGAGATGGGAAGTCCTATCGTCCTTCCTAAGTCCTTCGTATCCTAGAAGAAGAACTTCGTGTCGTTCATGTCGATACTTCTGCCACAGAGCATCCTTTGTGATTCTAAACTTAGGAAAACAATTGTTGGTATTATATTTAACTATTCTAAAAAACATACAAATATTGTATTAATCTGTACTCCATTACAATTTTAACTTATTTTTTGCTATCCGAGGTTCTTCTGATGAATAATGTCTTCGGCTTCGATTGCGATCTGATCATGAGTTCAACTTTTTGAAAATTAGTTTTAGAACTTAGAGCAAAATTTCCTAAATATTCTTAGAGATAAGTAAAATGTCTATATTCCAATGAATATCAAAATATTGAATTGTCTATGGATTTTTTTGGTGGCGCTTGAAAAAAAAAACTAAAGCAAACTTTTGCCTCATTCCTCGTTCAGACTTTTGACAACCCACTTTCCGAGCGATTAGATAACCAAGGCAACTGTTTATTTTTCTGCTCGCTCAGTTTTTTCCCCTCTGCTGACCTGAAGCATTTTCCACCACCCAACCCCTCGGGGGGAAACTCCTTGTTCATTTTCTTCGGCAGTTCTCCTCGTCTGTGTCCCTGGCAGTGATCCAACGCGGCGCGGAGCATGCACACACCTATCCCTATAAATTCTCCAGGGGAGTAGAGAGGGAGGGAATAGGTCTAAGGGCGGACGTGAAGAAGGAGAAGTCCACGAGGAAGAGTGGAGGAGGGGAATTATGAAAGAGCGTCATTGTCAGGGAGACAAGAGGGTGGGCGGTTGCTCCGGGAGGAGGCGCTGAGAATCTGGAGGGAGGACGATCGGTGGCGTTGATTGCAGGGTGGATCGCAGAGGAGGCGGGGGCAGGCTATTTGAACAAGGTTCTCGAGAATTCCGTTAATCAAAAATCAATAGACAAAGGAACGCTATATTGGCCTTACCTTGCCCCAACCTATATGTGTGACGTCAAGCGGGCATACCCATTCCGGGACTCGAGCGAAGAATATGGTACCATTTAGCGAATGAAAAACTGACACAGGGTCCCTGCGATATTATTCTTCAGAGTTTAGAAACCAGTAAATCTAATTTAATGCATCATTAGCGTTAATAATGCAAGAGCTGTGTATTCATCTAGTATCGTTATCTAGGAAACGGAACTGGCAAACCAAAGCCAGTAGTCGTATACTGTCACAAATATGTATTATTTTTCCTTATCAACTCTGTAGTATCCACTTTGAAACAACTCAATGAAAAATAATATATTTTTTGATTATAATAAATTACTCGAACAAAAATAATGTAGATTAATTACATAACGTCTAACTTCAAGTGATATTTTTGCTAAAATTTCTAACTATCACTTAAAAGATGAGTAAAAGTTTAATAGGGAGTGTGCCCGCGATGTGGATACATGATCGCAGGAGTAAGGTATTTTGCGCTGGTGGAGGCTTTTAAAATGTGGGTTTAGAGAAGGAGGGAAAAGGTAAAATGGAAGGAAAATAAAACAAAAGGTGTAGTTCTAGGCATATTTCGGAACGAGAGGCGGTTGTGGGGAGAGATTCAAAGGAGGTAGGAGAAAGGGAGGCAGAGTATTTTGATTGACAATGTAATTTTAGCGATGATAGTTTATTGTCCCATCCAGGACCTGTCTTAAACCATTAACTACCATTAAAAATAATTTATTAGAAACTGTCATTTAAGGAATTATTGACTTTGATGTCGCACACCTGGAGAAGGATGATCCCTGGCCAAATGCGGTGAATTTTTGGATATATTGCGGATGTAGACACTGAAGGAATATTCTCAGCTCCAATTTCATTGGCGAGCCCGCAGTAAAAGACAAAAGAAACTATCGAAAAAATCCATACGATACGTTATGTGATTTCTCTCCGAAAAACTAATTTTTGAAACTCATTGGATTTCGTAACTCCTGAGCGCCGCTGTAATGTAATTCAAGCTGGTAAAAAAATATTTTGTGCCTTTAGTGATATTTTATTTTATATTTTCCAAAGATATCTGCTCGTCAAAAGTTAATACATTATAAATGCTGTATAAAAAATTAGCGATCATTTCCGTCGGCATGCTGATTTGTTCTTGTTTGTTACCGTACTTAATTACTTTTATGCACTATTGGAGGCTGAGAATGATGCACTGGGTAAGGAAGAGAATGCTACCTCCATAGGGATTGCAAAACTAATCGTTGAAAATATTTCAAAAAGTACAGTCTCCATTTCTTTGATGTCACATAATAGTAGATTTTTTTCTAAAATAAACATTCCTTTTATAAAAACTATTTGCTTCATTTTAACATGTTTTTTAGAAAGCTAAATATGACAAAATATACGTTATAATCAAAATTTAAAACATCAAATGACATAAAACTGAACGGTCATAACTCTCAGTGAAGGATCAAATACTTAAAATGTAATTAACGTACGCTATTGGGATTAGGCTGTTAGTTGATCACATGATTTAACGTTTTTATTTTTCAAATAGCTCCACCAGAGTCTTCTGAAAAGTTGCGTAAGATACCATTAATAATACCTAGTAGTGAATCTAATTTTAAGAGTAGCAAGGTGAAAATAAAACCATTTAGAAAATGATAAATTACAGATTAAATCTCTTTCACAATTTGGATGCAGGTCTCAGGTTACTAACCACATCATACTACGCTAGGGAAGACAATGAAAATGAAAATATTATTATCATTGCTATTCTACTGGTAAGGTGGGTTTTAGATGGCCACAGCCTATACAACGGCACAACAATATATCTTCTTGCCTCTTCTAGCAAAACACAGCATGACATCCGATAGAACAATAACCATCTTTTCATTTTTGCATACTTAATTCCTCCCTTCATACCGTTTTATTTTTTAATTTTATCGCAAACCCTTCCCCGTTTACCAAGCATTCGATCCTGTATTGGAGTCTTCAACTCCTATTGCATACCAAAATCCCGCAGAGCCATCCTTCCTACCTCCTTAGGATTTCTCCCAACAACCCGTCCTCTCACACCATGCCATACACTCCCTCGTTTGTTCTTCTTTCCATCCATTTCCATTTCATATTTTCCTCCTCCACCCAAAAATAATTCAAGAACCTTCAATCGTATGTCGTTTCGCACGATTGGCTATGCTTCCGCGCCAAAAAAATCACGCTCCATATTAAGTTTTAACGAGACTACTTTTCTTAGGATCCTTATTCAGCGTCCCTGTTGCCAAATGTTTTCATCCTTGAAAATTTCTTATCCTCATCTCTTTACCTAACGCATTTCTTTTTCTGATACTGCTATTACTTTGACCTTTTTCGTCTAAAGTACTCCCGAGATAGGTAAACTGTTCCACCTATTTAAGTGCATATACCCCAATTTTAATACTTAGCATAGTGTCTAGTGTCTCTCTTTCTTGAAAATTTATTTGTTTTGCCAATAATTATTCCCATGCCATACCATTCCCATGTCATACTGCTTTTCCAATACGATCAGTAATGATTGCAACTCAGCTCACTGACAAACTAAAGTTTGATTATGGGTCCATCTTACTGCAATAAAATTTCACCACTTTCACTTTCATTCCTATCTGATTATTTCACATCTCCTTTTTTATGTTCTCCGCATTTACGTTGAAAATCACAGGTGATAATGGACACCCTTATCTCCCCCCTCTCCGAAACTGATCATCTAGATTCTGAGACATTTATAAAGGACGGATATGTTACCTATTCTTTCACTATGCTCCTAAATCTGCAATAAATTTATCAATTATACTTGATTCACTCAATATAAGGTCTTCTTGAAATCTACGAAACGAAGAAATATATCTTGATGTCATTACATGTTAGTGACCTTGATTATCTTATGACGTCACGCGTACCTCTCCCCTTCTGGACCCAAATGTCTTATCCCCTAAGTAACTATTTGCCCTCCTCTCCCATTCTCTTTGTGACGATCCTGAGAATCACTTAAGCTGTGTGTGAACTCAAACTTATGGTTTGGTAGTCCTCACATGCGGCTAACTTTCCCTTCTTCGGAATAGGAACTAACATTGACCTAATGAAGTGTTCTTCTCCTCCTCATGAATGTTACGAAGTAGTTATTAAAATTCTTTCTCTCACCTCTTCTTAAACCTTTAAGTAGTTCCGAGGGAATGTTTGTCTACCCCCACGGCCTTGTATCATTTCAAATCTGTCAATACCCTTTCTATTGAACATCCATGTATATCCCTGGAGCTAAGCTATCAAATCTATTTCTTATTCTCTTTATACATGTGTATATATACATGTATAAAAAAAAAATATATATATATATATATATATAATATATATATAATATATATTATATATATATATATTATATATAATATATTATATATATTATATATATAATATATATTATATATATATATATATATATATATATATTATAGTTCCTAAATATCCCTTCCGTATATTTTGAAACTCTCCTGGTTCATAGTAGAAAATCACAGGGATTATATAAATATAGAGGAAATTCTGCTATTGTAAAATATAGTTTCCCTACGATCGATAAGGGCTAATATTTACTGTCAAAGAAGGAAAAAGAATATGGTAAGCTAATTAGGGAAATATGAGGTAATATTCACTTCTTTTTTTTGTGCCCCTTCTCTTCCCGAGTAAGGATAAACGTAATATAAACTTATATGATCTATTGAACCCATCTATTGAAAATGTTATTCAATAATTTATATTAGTTATAATTTCCATTGGTAACTAATTTTTAGAGTATATTTCATGATGAAGTTCCAAGATAAATGTGGAATTTTCCACCGCCACATATTCGAGCGGTGTGTTGCAGTGTGCTTCATAGATTTAGATGTACGGGCAAATAAGACTTAAGACCCCCCTTTTTGCTCCAACTCCTGGCTCCTTATCTGACAGGAATTTGTAAAATTTACTAATTATTCCCTTCCTAAAGTTACTCCATGAAATTATCTCACAATAGAAAAAGGCATCAAAATATTATCTTTCGTTTTGCGGTAATCATGTACTAAACTGCTATTAGCCTTCTTGGATGTTTTCTTTTTCCTGCGTTCTTAAAATTTTTTTACCCTATTTTTATTTGCTTGAAACTTATCACTACCAGGCAAATTACTTTGAGGTCCATTCAAAACACATCAGCGTATAGATGAAAAATATTTTCACAGCATCACGGAGTGCTGCAGATAAGTGACAATGGCATTATTTGAGTATTAATACTGCACCTGAAAGTATTTTTACAAGCAACGTGTTTCTATGGTCTCAGGTCGTAGCTGTAGAGTAGTAAACTATGGCTAATACTGTGAATTGTGCAGTCCATAAACACACAGTTCAAGATAATAACCATTAGGCTTGCAATTTCGTTTTAATTACAGATTTGCAGTGAGATTGTAGTATGTAATCAGAAAAAGTGTGGTGATTACATGAAACATATTTGAATAACATTAATTTCTAGCTAGGCATACACGTATATCGCCGAAATAATTACCCGTGGCGAATCTCAACATAATACTCCTTAGGACCCCGTGACGCGCCGTGGAAAATCTTCATGCGCATAAGACAAGGTACATAACATTTTTTTACTAATGGAAGAAGATTAATGAATGGGAATGACCATCTGAGCAGATGGGTGCACAGCGAGGGACGTGCGAGTGAGAAATGGCGATAGGATGCCAGGCGGGGATATTGTTGGGACCGTGATCTTCAGCGAAGCGGAGGCGGGAAGGGACGCGAGCGGAAGGGAGCAGCAGGGGTGGGAGAAGTTGCGGTGGGCCAGGGGATTTGGGCGCAAGGAACTGAGTTTCAGAACGTAATCAGCTTAAGTTTGAGGAAAAGGGATAGCCGTCGAGGACAGATACGCGTGGAAAATGGATGTAAGCACTCAAGCGAGACGAATTATCTGAAGAAATTCTCTAGAGAGTAATTCTCTTTTCTTTATTTTATCTCTTCTTGATATATATATATATATATATAATTATACAACTACATGGACCTCAACGAGAAAATTCATTCTAATGCTTTAGCTTTAGCAAGTAAAGCACTATACACGACGGAAGCATGCTTGGCTTCGCGATAATTGGTTTTAAATATCAATTTATACCTTAAGGTGTAAAAAAAGGGATATTACTCCTTGCCATTCGCATGTGTATCATTATCAAATACCGAGAACAAATAAACATTATAAGCAAGAAAAATATTGCAGTTCACAGCTGGTATGACAACATTAGCTACGATTTATTTATTTTTCGTTGAAAAAATGCTCTCAGAATAGGCATTACCGTCTCCATCCGGTGTTGAAAGACGTTTTAGCTCATGGGAGTACCCTGTTTCCTGAATCGATCCGATATGAATATGGTACATTTTGGTCCTTCTGATCACCATTGTATGCTCAAGTTATTCCAATTGAGGAATAGTTCCATGAATTCCCAGCTTTAAATCTCATCCGGCCCCACAAAAAAGGCATCCTGAAAACTAATTTCTCAAGTCTATCACATTTCAAGTTCCAGAGGAAGTGAAGGTGTGGCAGGATGCTCAAGTCACTTGGAAACATCTTCGAAGTGGAAAGCTTCTCCGTCACTCTTCGTGTAGGTCATCCGCTTAGAGTCTTCCTCGTAACTGTCGTGCAAGATCATATCGTTACCTTATTTGGCAGCCATTCGTTTGTGTCATAACCGACTTCCCGACTTCTCTCTAACGGTATCTTCGAATATCTGATTATTTTTTGTCTTACATGACGAATCCTTCAAACTGGGAGGGATCCGGATGGTTGCAAAAATTCCCTAGAAATTATTAGGAGGATGAATCTGCCACACATCCTTTTTAAAGCATTAAATTAGGGATATTATTACACCGAAATATTTTCATCGATCAGTAATTCATTCATTCAAACTAGCAGTGTAATAATAAGCTAGCGACTAAAATGAATTATTTTTTCTAATACAGCTATTTTTAAAAAAATTCTCCAGTTTCAACTGAATATTCTCAAACTCAGGAGCTTTTTAATTATTGTTGGTTGCTTTGTACACTTTTTAGTTTTAAAATCTGTTTACCAACTCATTAAAACCACAAATCATCATTTAGGCTGGCGATGACGTAACAAGTGAACGATTATTTGATTGAACACTAACGTAAATGCACAATGGGATATCGCAAGGTGCTAATTATTCCTAAAAATAATCGAGATAGAAACTTAATTTGTATTTGTAATCTCTAAAATATTGTACCTCTACATGGTCACAATCCCAAGCTACGCAGTTTTCCCAGCTTGTCTTGGCTTTTCGAAGGTCGTCGTTGTAGTACTCAGTAAAATGCATCGAATACCATTGTTCCACCTCTTGAATATTCAATCATTTGTGTTGTCAAATCTTCTACCCCACAGTGTTTATTTTAATTCTGAGAACAATAAATGGGAGAATAAGGTGATATTGGCAACGTTTCAAAGTCCCATCGCTTTGTTTTGCTGTTATCGCCGTGGTCGCGATTGCAGGCCACGCCGTGTATGCTCCTGAAAAGTAGTCTGTCGCAGTGGAGCCCAGCATGCTGACAACTCAGGGAAAAATTAATATTTGTTAAAGAGATTGCAGAGATTTATTGTTCAATTTGAATAATATTATGCAGTCAAATTTAATTTCATACATATCACACAGCGTTGCTTTCGTTTTGGGCCAAATACTTTTTAAAAATTGTATTAAGACTCTAGGAGAACTTTTAAACTTAATTGTCTATTTTGAATTGAATAACCTTATATGGTTTAAATTAATTCCGGAATTGTTAAACGGGAAGGCTCTACTACTCTTGGGTTCGTAATTTTTCCACCTTGGATCATTTCAAAAACAAAGTAAGTGGTGTTTTAGAGTGCATAAATTTATATGAAAATAGACTTATCGTCGCATATAGGGAAGGCTCCAAACCTTTGGTGAATGAGTTATCATTTGAAGCAACGCAAACAACATTTAGAAAAGGCTCCCAGAGAAGTATACCACGTGTGCGGAACTGTTAATCCGGATTATTCATTACCGAGGTCGGTCGACCGGTTACCTTAACGACACTCTCAATGTGGGCGTCACCTGAAAGATAAAAGGGATACTTATGGTGGAAGCATTCAAGGAACTTGGATTCATCTCGAATACACCCTTCCACAGAGAATTGCTTGACCCGGAATCGAGAGATAGCAACCGAAGATCATTGCGCACACATTCATTATATTTAAGATATTGTCCCTACTGAAGACAGAATTTAATTAAACCCGAATGTCCATAATCTTCTGCTTAGCGCGAGTATTTTCTTGCATTATTTCCTTCTTCAGCACTTTGTTCTTTTTGCCTCTCGCCATTGTCTAAAAAAGCCCACTATCTTCCTGCTTCCATTCCACTTACACAATGTTCTCCCCTCTTTAGCGGCTTTCAATATCCCCCTAATATTCAATATTCTCGCCTCCCATTGTCTCTGCCTATTGCGGGCCTACTCTCTTCACCCATCTTCTTTAAAAATTAGTCTTGAGTTTAAAATACACTGGCCTACTACCTAGAGATTACCAAGAGATATATTTTTACGCACAATAATCAATTATTTTAACCAACTATCCATTGACATCCTCTTGAATATCGGAGTTTTTCTTTACTGAGTTATCAAGGCTCACTACCGCATAATCAATTGTTACAGTAGTGAAACTGAAAATTTTGGCACTTTTGAAACCTCACCGTTTAGTTAAGTGATCGAAAGAAGTGGCAGCTGATTTTTAGCGCTACTTAAATACATTTAAACAGGGGGAAAGGAATGACACATAGTTATCAAACTATATAAGTTTTCTTCTTGATTGGGAGAATCGGTGAGTAAGAACGTCGGATGTTGCGTGTCGAAACAATATACAACTTTCCTATCAAACACAAATAAAAGGTACCTTTTTGAGAAAATGTTCTTGCATCAGTAATTATTCATTTTTCAAATTGATTTGTCTTTTTTTCTGTTTCCTTCAATCAAAAAAATGTAGTAATTAACTCGAGAAGCCGCAAAATTTTACAACTTCGATTGTTCGCTTATTCGTGTCCAATAATTGGCTGATGACATAATGTATAACAGAGCTGTAAAAGCATTAAGAAGGATATGTTTATAAATTTTTATATCATCAATAATGAAACGATACCTTCGATGACTTTTCTATTCCGTCATTCAGTGAGTCAATATTTAACAAAACCTGCCGCATGAAATCACTCTCTGCCTCTCTCGGGGATCCAAAAAAAATCGAAATTAATTAATAATAATTAAGAAAAAAATCTCAGATTGAATGTAAATTGCCACACCTTTAAACTTCTCCCATGGTATTAAAATTAATCCTTAGGCTTCCGCGCCGTCTATCTGATGAATCCATGCTGGTTTCCGGGAATTACCGTCGCGTAGGTTAGTCGGATGACAACTGTTTCGCCCCCAGTCCTGGAAGCGTCTTCAGGTCGAAGTGATGTGCGTTGATACGATTACGATTTACGATTTAAAGGTTTTTATTTCCGTTTGCGTTTTGGCCGCTATATATAGGAGACGCTGGCTGGCCAGGAGCTCTCTGATTGGCTCAGTCATGGTGTTTACTCATTTCAAAATCATTGTTTCCAGGCTCTAGAGTCGAGCAAATAGAGAATGTTCTGAAAAGGTAATCGAGAAAATTGTAATGCATAATCTTCAGTGAGTGACTAAGGTAAATAATAGAGATAGAATTTGGTGAACCGCGCAGGTGGAATGCTAAACCACCATGAAATCCTTCAGATTACTATGGTAGCGTCCATAAGAGGAGCGAGCAGTGGTAAGGGTGATAGAAAGTAAGTGTGTTTGTGGAGGAAGAGTCGCGCACGATTAGGAGAAGACTAGGGGATTAAGTTGAATCATTCAGTGGAGTCTAAAAACTCTGATAGGGGCTAAAGCGTACGTTTAATTGAAGATATCATTTTTCGGCCGTCTTATCCCAATTGTCTTGGTTCACACTTCTTCCCTCAATTTTCCATTTTTTCCTGCTCTCACCTAATATCCCGCCCCACTCTCCCTGGAGAGCACGGGAATCATGAGTATGATTTGTGGATAAAGAAAACAATGAGCTTTAGGATGCGCTCGTCTAGCTGAAAATCTCATCTCCATCTCACGGTATCATTTATGGGAAAATTTATACAGATCGATAATCTTTTAAAAATTCATTTTTTCTCCAAATTAAGCTGTAGTGAAAAAAACTAAATGCTTTGATACTCTGTAATGGCAATATTTAAAACAAGTTGCTCAGCTATCCAATACATTCTTATATTCATTGTGGCAGAGCAATATGGTTGCCGCCGAGTCAGTTACAAGAGCAAATTTTATAAATTATAAAGGGTAAAATGTTAGGAAAACTTTATCGTAAAACTAGTTGACTGAATGCTATTCTGTAATATTTTTGAGTTATAAAAATCTTTAGCTATTTACTTGAAGTAAAGAAATCATTTGAGGCTAAAAATGAGAAAATATAACTAGCCCGTGTATCCTACATTTCAGGTTGATACACTAGTAAATCTGACACTTATTTAATTTAAATTGTTTTGACAAATAAAATTAGGTATTATTTTATGTAAAAAGAGCTATCATATTTATTCAAAGAATATTCCCCTTTCCAACAGTTTTACTCCAAGATGTAGAACTGAGATGAGATTAGAATCAAGATTTACGGGTAATATTTTATGTTAATTACTGTATTTTTTCTCTTCGACGTATCTTTAGAATAACTGCAGGCCTTCAATGAAACATTTTCTATTACGAAAGGGGAAATTAGTGTTTATACTCTTTACTAAATTTTATCGATTTGGAACAAGTGTGTGATTGTTCCGCTTAGGTATTCTTGTGTTATTCTTCTTAAGTGAATTGTAATAATTAAGGGCCAATGGTAAGCATTTCCTAAGTTCTTAAATTAACATTGAATTCTAAATAACGTTGTGACCATGAAGCATGGAGCCCTCAGTTTTTAATTTCCGCGCCCGACCCTTTGCTTCTCTCCCTTACTTCATTTTCTCCCATCCTCCAAATCCTGCCATATTATTTTCACTTTTAATTTTCATTCTCCTTCGCTCCGCGGCTCGCTTTTTTCTAAAAGGTTTCCGAGTGTATTTACACAGTTATGTGAGTGGTTTTATTTACGGCTCCCTAAGTGGCTGTTTTCCCGAGTTGTTTTACGAAGTTCGGTTTTCCCACACCGACCATAACTGGGAATTTTACAACTTCCTGCTTTCGTCCCCACTCTTACATTTCACGTGATCGCCCAAATTTAGGGAAATACACTAAGTCCGTCAGCAGCGAAAGTTTTCAAAATTAAATATTAGCCATCGCGCGCAAACTACGTAGACTTCCAAAACTGCGGTGTGTATCTAAGGGAATTATTGTGATAGTCAGCGTTTGACGAAAGGCTTCCTTGTGTTAAAACCTCAAACTGTATCTTAAAATTAAAAACGTCGGGATTCAGCCACATTCATCGATAGCGAAATTGTAAACCCATATATGACGACGCGTCTGATTAGAATGCATAGTAGGGTAATTTTTTGGTTGAGTTTAATGTTATAAAATCTTCCACAGATATTGAATGAGGCATGAGGTTCAGTAAATTCAAAGGAATTAGGCTTAATTTACATGTATGTTAAAGATATGTTCCATTATCAATACATTAATTTTAAATGCATCATGTTACACAAATAATTATAATTAATAAGCTGCGGGAAAATAAGAAAAGTGGAGGAATTGAAGAGTAGAGCTAGTAAGTCAAAAATGAGGACATGAGAAACATTAATATTAACTGTACATTGCCATGAGTTTTATGTGTATAATTTTACTTGAATTTTTATATTCAAGTGCTTTTCAGCTAATACGGCCAGTGAATTGAAATGAAGAATTAATGAAATAAGGAATAGTTCCATCCTCCAGAAACTAAACTTTTGGGTCTATGAGAAGATGAAAATATTAATGAGGAATATTTTAATTTGAAGGAATTGACGTAAATGGAAAAATCTGGTCAGACCCAAAGATGAGCCAATACCGTGATATCACGCAAAGCCCATATAACGTTTGGTTGAAGAAGTTCTCTGTGTGGTTGAAATTGATTAATTTGGTGGGAAAAATTCAAAGAAAGGAAATGCAAACTCTTTATAAAAGAATTGATAATTTTCTTCAGTTATTGGCGGAGGAAAACTGGGAATTTTTCGGCATGAAGAAGGGTAAAATTTGTAAAGAGTAGAGTTCAGTCGGTTGGAATACTACATCCCAAAATGCGTTGCAATTATTCAGATGTGCTTCTAAAGTCCTTAGCCATGCCGAATATCACGTAGATGCTACCCGTAACCTAATTTTACTCACTCTGATTGCTACAGAAAAATGTGAGTAGGCAATTTGGGGAAAGCCAAAAGAACTATAGAAAAAAGTTCATTTATACATAGAGAGTACTTTCAAAAACGGCTGGCTCTTACATGCTTAAGAATTCGTCTCTTATAAATTTTTGAGCATATCGTGGAACTTCATATGATTGATACAGCTCCCTTCTATAAAAATTCACTGTCATTGTACCGGAGATTATAATAATAATCATACATATTTTATATTTTTTTATGAAATGTACCTAATGCATATCTGTTTTCTTAGGCCTCTTTTATAATACGCCTCTCGTATTTGCCTCATTTATGTGTAAAGTTCTTGGTTTTTATTTGATACAACCAACCTTCGGATTGATAACTGTATTTTTTTAACTCTTTCAGCGGTTGGTTCAACGTGTTTGGTACTCGAGCATATTTCTGCTCCATTACAGTTTCGTTGTAGGAACTGAGAATTACATATGTATCCATTTCTTTTTTTGTACGACTATGAGCAGTGTGAGAGTTTATATTCACTGGCTGATTTTTTTCACTTCAAAACAGTAATCTAACATAATTACATATAAAATAGCTTTTCTACCGGAAATTTGCTTAAGGCTTCATTTAAATGCACGCTACCAGGCCACACAGGCCCAGTAATTGACTATTAAGTTATGCATTAGTTTTATCATCCTATTTTGATTTGGTTTCAATATTGAGTCATGTCCCAAACCAGCATTTATCAATACGGTTAGACCATATTAATCTACCAATGTGGTTATGTGATTAAATTTTGTTCCTGGCTATAGTGACGTAATCTAACCACCTTATTTCGTATATCTCAGTTTATTAACCACTTTTTTAAGCTATTCATTTATTATCTACGCGAATGATAAAGGTCATTGATGATAACAATGATTCCACACGTACTCATTTTATATGTTTTCCCTTATCTTATTACTTACTATGCAATATCGAGGACAACTTAAGGGGCGTAACTGTTCATATTCCCTTGAAATAAGCCCCTGTCCATACTTTTTGAAAAACTTGATGAATGTAACTGAACACACATAACTGCTTCATCTGCCCTCTCCTCGATTAATCTGACCATACTCAAATGGACCTCCCATACGTGCTCTGCAATAACTCAAGAAAACAACGATTGAAATGCTCTATCCTACTTCCTAGTGTAATCTCACTCCCTCCCATCCTCTACTCCCAAACATTCTTTCAGGTCCCAGGACACCAAAACACTCATGGCGCTCTTTCAATACGCTTTTTGCTTCAGTTTGCCACAAAAGTTGCCCGATCCTCTTCCCAACTAAGCTTTTCCAACTGACGTATCTAGTTTTCTCCCTTGCCGTTCCTCTTCGTGACTTTATTTCTATGCATCATTATGAGATTTAAACTGATGATGTGTTCAATACCCCAATGCTATGCAATCGTGGCGTGAGTAATCATGAATAACAAGGAAAAACACTTCCTGGTTCCAATTTTATCAAAACAATGCGTAGAAAATCTACATTATGGAAATAAGATGGCTCAAAAGTGAACGCGGTGACACCTTACGGCAATGTTCAGGATAGAATTTCTAAGTAAACAAAATCAATCCCACTTAGCTAGAACTTGTCATGATTTTTTGAATCTAAGCTCGAATTGAATGTTTTTAAAACTTAAAAATAAATATTCAGTTTTATTTTATGATATTAAATTCTCAAGATATTTTTTTATATTATGATTACCATTTTGCGCCCTAGAACTGAGTTTTTAATGGGTAATATTTCAGTGAAATTGTTTTAGAAACAGATGGAGCTTGCAGACGCCTAATCAGTGTGGTCAATATTAAAAAATAATAACCAAGTTTAGAGTAAGACTCGGTTGTAATCTGCGTTCCAAGAGAAAGCAAAGAATCGATCTTTTATCAACTTTATAGTAACTGCGCTTTTTTCTTATTTGAAAATAATAATTTAAATGTGCAGTTTAAAAATCCTTTACATGATGTAACAATTAATGTGGGTATTTAATAACAAAAAATTATGCATAGAATCCGCATCTAAGAGAGGATAAGTAGTATTATTTTCACTACATAACAGGCCGTGTCCGATACGTTTCAGTTTATTAGCATAACTATATTTGATTGCAATTTAATTTTATTTCAAACGGTCATTTTTAGCTTTTGATAATTATTGATTGGATTCAAAGTTATGTGTTATGGTTTTGATATGCAGATCAAACTCAAATGAAATATGAATATGGTATTATTGATTCAAATACTTACTTTCAAAAAGTCCTTCGCCGAAATGAGGTCGAACGAAATCATTTTTATTGCGCCCATGTTCAATAATATGCATCATTTAGGCTCGAAAATCACTATTGGGAATACGTACATACATTATGAAGTTTCAAGGTCTTAATCATTCCAAAAGGTAATGCACAGGAAAACAGAGCCCAGCCCTTTGAACGCAGGTGCCGTGAAAAACATATTGGCTCAATTACTGATTTCTCTTGAAATATTGCATAACTTGAGTGTCCCATGCCGTTTTTCATTTTCGTTCGCAACAATCCAACCCCGTGTTTTCCGTCGGCACGCGTACCGTCCCTACGGTCACGGCGATGTGACTGTGTTTATCACGTCCGTCTCGCACCGCGGTCTGACACATCCTCCTCGGGCAAAGAACGTTCTGCGGTCTAGATTTTGGTCTAATAAAGCCATTCGTATGTCGGCTCCCTCTCGACCCCTTTCTCTTCATCTCTCTTTCCTTCTCCCTCTCTCCATCGCCAACACTTCCCCCATTTTCCTTCCTCTCTCTCTCTCTTTTCCCTCTCTTCCTGTCCTCCCTCGTCTCCTCCCTCCTTCACCCTTCCTTCCCCTCGGATCCCCCCTCCCTCCCTCACCCCTTCCTCGCCCTTTCCCCTCCCCGCCCCCTCGCCTCGCCCCAACGCTGATCAATACGGGGGCCGAGGCACCCGCATGAGCGAGGGAGAGAGAAGGGGTCGGTAGAGTAGCGGAGAGGGAGAGGGGTGGGGGCTAGCGAGAGGGCGAAAGGCGCTGAAAGAGGATGGGAGAGAGAGGGAGGCAGAGAGAGGGAATGGGAATAAAGATGGAGTTGACGGGGACGAAGGAGATGTGGGAAAGGGGAATTCTGGTGCCTCGTGCCTGAATCAAAGGGAGGGGGGTCGGGTGTGTGGGCAGTGTGAGCAGTGTGCGGCATTGGTGAGGTGGTGGCCGGGCAGAGGGACGGAGGAGAATCGGTTGGGTCCGTAGGAGGATGGCCGTTGATCGCCCGCGAGGAGGACGAGACCGCACCGGGGAATGGGTTCGAGTTTCCGAGGCCCTGAACCAAACCGTTCCCTCCCGATCGTCGGGAGGGAACGGTTTGCTTCAGAGGGTGTGTGGGGCGGATAGTGGAGAAAATGCGAGGGCGGTCGTAAATAGGAATGCGACAGTTTCATCTCTCCGACTCTTTGTTGCCACCGCATCATCCGCCTCTGTGATGAGGACGAAATTCACTGATGGGGGTAAAATCCCCGGAGATCCTTTCTTTCCGTCAACTGGCCCTCGTTGGTGGATGTCTGGGTGCGATTAATTCTTGGTGTCAAATTATCATAAGTACTTTGATCGTTGATGCTGTAAATGTCTCGTCGCGTAATAACTTTATTCTTGTTCATACAATTCGCTAGTTTCTAGAGGTTAGTGTGCCGGCCGTAAAAGTTGACTTTTATCAGATATAGATATTTTTTATGTTAAAATGTTAATAAAGAGTTTTTAATAGCCTTCACTAAAATTTCATGCAAATTAAAAAAACGTTTTCTGTCTACTCTGTTTATTCATAGTTTTTTTCTGCGTTCGATATGTGCTGCATATCTTTTTTAAGTAAATTAGTACGTATCATATAGTATAATAATTTATTTATTTGTGTATTATAATTTATATATTTAATAGTTTAATGCTGTAAATCAGGCTGTAGTTTATTAAATTTATCGATTGATACCTTCTTTTTAATGCGTAAGACACCTTATCATCAGAGTGTAATTTGCCGAAGTCTATAAACCCAGTAACTAACATTTTAAAGATTAAAAGGTCTTCAATAACATCAAATTGTCTTCTTATTTCGCAAAAGAAGTATTCTATATATTAAGGTGGCATACATTTTGCGCAACAGAGGCAATGCCATCGCAAAGAATTTTTGATTGATTGATTCTTCTAAAAACAACCACTAAAAATAACCAGCCACTATCCCTAGTTACCAACTGTCGTTAGTAGTTGAAGTTTCTTGTCTAACGCAATTCTTCTGTTGATGTCAGTACTACTTTGACCATCTTGGGCGAGAATACTTCCAATATAATTAAACAGTTCTGCCTGCACTAGTTTTTTACCCTTCTGTTTTAACGTTAAACTTAGTCATATTCCTTCTCACAAACCTCATAACCTTTGTTTTATTTACATTGATTCTTGTCTCGTGCCTAATTACTGATTTTCTATTTCAATTGACAATTATTATAATCCCTTGTCTTACTGGCTAACTGAAGCTTTATCTTCCCTAACTCAACTGATTTTTATTTCAGTCTCCAGTTCATCCCATAACTTTTTACTACTTCTTCGACGTAAATTTTGGAACACGGATGGTAAACAACGCCCCTGTCTCACTTCTCTGAGGAACACTTATCATTCTGATTCTCCCTCAACTACATATACCCGAGGATTCTGCAAAACACACAGGTTGCGAATAAGTCGTCTAACGCTCCTATGTACTCCACACCCACTAACATCGCCGAATACAGGCAAATCAGCATTTGCCTCCTTCGTCAATAGCATTCAAGGTACTCATGCATGAACAAATCACAAGGTCTCTGAATGGAAGTGACTTACTTCACCCTCTAGAATTAGGCTTTTGGTCCTATCACAGCACAGCTATCGCTCTCCTTAAAGTAACAGGTGACATCCGACTAGCCATGGTTTGCAAAGGTGTAACAATAATGACTCTCCTAGAATTTACGAAAACCTTTGACTGTTGACAATATTCTCTTAGCAAAACTTCAAATCCTGAATTTTTCTCCCTCATCTTTACAACAGACTTACTCATATGTACTTAAGTAGCCACTTTCAAAGAATCATCACACCTGATTCATACTCTGGCTTCAAATACACAGGAGTGTTCCACAAAAATCCATTCTTGGACCCTTACTTTTTTCTCTGTATATAAATGATATCGGTAAAGATACTTCTAATTGCAATCATCACCTTTACGCATATGATTTACGAATATATCAACATTCCCGCCTTCTCGACCTACCTAGAGTTATTGATGAAATGAATTCAGATCTTGCTGCTTTGTCGCCATGACGTATAAAAAAATTACTAAAAATAAACCCCATCAAAAGTCAGTCCATTATAATCGGGTACCATAAACTGCATTCTAAAATAAATATTGAGGAACTCCCACCACTAACACTGCAAGGATCTATCATTCCACACCTAAGGACAGCAAATAATTTAGGCTTAATCATCAATGAAACGTTATCTTGGACTCATCATGCAATTGCTATCTGCAGAAAAATAAAGTCATCCCTGCATTCTCTGAAAAGATTAAAGCACATTGCTTTCACTTCGTTAAAGATGCATCTTGTGTCCTCCCTCCTCACACCCCATTTTGATTACTTTGATGTGGTATACTTGTTAAGCGAACTAAAACCAAACTCCAGAGGACCCATAATTCTTGCGTGCGGTTCATATGTGATCCTAGAAAATACGATCATAATTCTGAATCATTTACAGGAATATCCTGATTAAAGCTAGAGGGGTGGAGGCATCTACATATTCATTCAATTTTCTGCAGAATTCTCGCATTTTCAAACCACACATCTAAATATTATGCAAAAATTTCCCCCTCATCAGCAGGTGTATACTTAATTTATATATGTATGTATGCATGGATATATATATGCATATATATATATATATATATATATATATATATATATATATTTATTTATTTATTTATTTATTTATTTATTTATTTATTCAGTATAAGTTCGAAAACAGCGCATTCTGGCCTTTACATCGAACTATTACCAACGATAACAATGATCACATTTACAAACACCCAAGCCCTAGGTGGAGGAAAACTCACCCAGGCGGGAATCGAACCCGCGACCCTTGGAATGGCAGACGAGGACGTTACCCCGCCGCCACCGGGGTCGGCTATATTATATATATATATATATATATATATATATATATATATATATATATATATATATATATATATATATATATATATATATATATATATATAGCGTGTAATTATAAATTTTATGGTTAATATAATATGTATACGACGATGAGTTAAATGGAAGAAGGGGCCATTTGGAGTCAATCTCGCTTAAATAAAGACCTCTATCAATCTATTTATTTTTGCGGTGAATTTATTAATTCTACCAAATGTGTTCTCTCGATCACCTTTCTGAAATTCACGGAACATACAAACCCATCCTAATGTTGTACTTTTTTCTTTTCTATTCGTGACTTCATTGCTGCCATGGCATCACGCGCGTTTCCCCTCTTCGTGAATCCAAACTGAACATCATCTTTGTGATAATGTGCTTTCTTCTGCGCTTCATCATCTTATTGATGGTGTTAAGTAAAACCTCTTTAGCTGCATTTAAAATGAAAATTGTTCTATGTCCCCATATAAAGCTGTTCCTTCTCCTTTATTGGGATGATAACTGGTACTGATCTGGCTAAATTTTCTGTTAAAACCCGTCTCTCATACATGCTGCGAATAAACCCTTTTATACTCTAAAATTTTTGCATCGAAATGCATATCAGCGGATGACATCTCCAGCAGTTAATTGGAATTTTTGACAGACGCTAAAGAAGATCAATCGGCCTAATTTCTAATATTGTTGGTCGTTATCATAAGAGAAGAATGATGGGAACACAAAAAAGGGAGCAAATATTGGCGCCTTCACTTTTCGCCGCACGGCCAAAGAAAAAGAAAGAAAATCTAAAACACTCTGACGAAACGGAGGGCAATAATGCATAACCGCAACCGCAGATGATGCACGTCAAAGTCTCGGAGGAATGAGTGCCGGCGGTGACGGAACACGCGGGGGAAACATTACGCCGCACGCACTCACGTTCCAAACGGCTTTGTTCATATATTTTTTGCATGCTTCCTTTCGTGAATGGGGGCGCACGCGTCGTTTGAGTGTATCGTCTCCCCCTCCCCCGGTCGCAACTCCCGCCGCCGCCCGGATGCTTAAGGGAAGGGAGGTTCTTGGCCTCAGAGCGCGAAAGCGGAAGGGCATAGGATGCCTTGGAGGACGCGGCGTGTACTCATGTGCGCGGAGGACTCAAGGTCTCTGGGGCGATGCGATGAGGTGGCGTGGACCAGCTCCCTTGGTGGGGCGGGCAAGACGCGTCCCACTGAACGTCGGCTACCGGACGGTTCAAAAAAGAAAACCGCGCACCTTATTCAAACGGCGGAAAACTACTCGGTAGCGGGAAGGTAGGGATGAATGACGGAAGAGAACTGTATCCATTCGTGAGGCCATGATTCCGAGGCGTCGGTTCGCGGTCCCCATCCCCACTGCCAGATGAGTGGGTGGAGGGGGGTGTTAAAGCGGCGCTGGAGGACCTGGGGAGGGGGTCGGGAGGTCCACGCGTTATTACAAAATCCCTTTCGGAACCCTCTCTCAACCCCTTTGCCTCTGTACACCGTTCGCTACGCTTCCCTACCCCCTGCCCCATTCCTCCTCCCACGAGTATTAAGGGTGGCGTCCCCTTTTTCCCTCTCTCGATGCCGCTCCGTTGGCGCATGCGCGGTTCCGTTCTGGGTAACGTCGCATCCCTTACACTCACGCATACATGTATTTTTTTCAGCTTTCTCACACCCCGCGCACCCACCCTCCTCCAACTACGATCCCTCCACATCCCCTCCCCCGATTCCCTCCTCCCTCGCGGCCTCTGTTTCCATCCCCCTCCACCTCTTCACCCCTATACCCCCTTCTCTCTCTCTCACGGCCCCTGATGTGTTTTCCTTGCCACCCCTCCCTCACCCCTCGATCCCCGTCCCGTCCCTAACCCCGCTCTCCTCTCCCTCGCTCTCTGTCCCTCGCATCGCCCCAGCGCCGCCACCGGAGAGTTCCGGCAGCCGTGGAGATGCCTCGGTACATTTTCCACAGTCGGACGGCGGCGCTGGCAGGTGCTGCCTCTATCGTGCCTCCCTCTCGCCCGCATTCCCACTCAACCGCCCACCCCCAATATCGCCGCCCCCAAGCGGATACCGGCAGTGTTTTCATCCGTCACCGTGGTCGTCGTTCCCGTGTGTATTGGTCACCCCCGAGGAGATCGCCGTGACTTTGCCCCGAGGTGAACCGCGGCCGTTGGTGGAGAATTCCTGGGATTGTGTTCTGTTCCTTGACCTCTGAGAGAGTGGGAGTGGGGGTGACGGAGGCAGAGGGTTACTGGTCTTCGCCAGGTCAAAGGGGCAAAGGAGGAAGGGCCTCTGTCTCCTCTTGTCAGCAGAACTGTTGTGGTCTTCGACGGCGAGTGACCGATTTGGTGAGTTACACAACAAATATCTTTGGATGCATTCTCAGTTATGACCTAGTTACCGTTCACGGAAGAAAATGCGGTTAACTCCTTTGTTGTAAAACTAATCTCTCAAGGGAAGCTTCATTTATAAATTGTAATGAAATCGTTAGTTAACGACTCACTCACAACTCTCCTGGAAATTTTCAGTTATGATCCTTCGTGCTTCAAACTTTTTCAATGCCGGAGCTTTTGTTTTTTTTAGCTACAGTGAAATTGACTTTAAATGTTTCTCTGAGTTTTATCGATTACAACAAGACATTTTCTTGCCAACCCATCAAAGTATATAGAGAAAAACACTTTCCTCATCGGTTAAATTTTAGCTTTAAATTTTTGGTATCAATTTTCTGGACTAAGGTGCGTGAGTAATGCTTAATGTGTATTGATTTTTGTGCAGATATCAAAACCCTTTCACCACCATCGAGGTCTCCGAAGCTAAATTGAGTTGGTTGCGGTCCTGATAATTGGCAATTCGTCCGTTTTAAATATTTAAAACGCGGTAAATGGTCACGGCTGGGAGGCGTTTGGAAAAGTGCCGCGCTCACTCATAATTTTACTCGTCCAAGAAAAGGAAACTCGTCTCTATTTACCTCCGAACCTCCGATCTGATGGGAAAGGCACGTGGCCTGAGCCACGTTTGCTACCCCCTCCTACCTTCACCTTTTCCCTCCAAGACAACCACGTGGTCATGGGAGATGCAGGCAGAGCCATCTGTGCCCCGTGGCCCCACTCCTGTTGCCACCAGAGTGCACCCTTCCCCCTCCACTCCACCCATTCCAGTCAATCTCTTCCCCCCTCTCCCCACAGATACCATTCCCGCCTCCCGCAGCGCACTCCCTGGCTCTTCGGTGACAGCGTTCCGTGACTGGAGCAGAAGGGCCTTGTACGTCCGCCCGCCCGGGGAATCTTGCGTCGTGGATCGGGCGTCGCGGCCGTTTGGAGAAAGCTGAGTCTCGCAGTCCCGCACTCCTCTAATGAGCCTCGTCGCAACTAACACTCACTTTCCTCGTAGTTTCTTATACGGCCAGTTTTACCGGCAAGTGGGCGTAAAATCGAAGGGATTGGTGACAAAATGTGGTTGAGGATTACATCGAAATTAGTGATGAACCTATAACGCAAAATTAAAATCCATTTGGATGGAAATGTGATTATCAAAGCTTGGCTTTAAGTTGTGGCACATTCATATTCAATCAAGCTTTCATCAAAAATGTGTCCTTCAAAATGAAATTTAGGTTCTTAAGATGCAATTTGCGAAACTCATCCTATACGCACGAATGATTTAATTGCCACAAAGCTTCCATCTTTAGTCGCATAAATATGTCACTTCCCTAAAACACAAATGAACGGAATTTTTTCTCATTACCATCCCCTTCAAGAGAAATTTTGATGAAAGCGATGTTTTTTGTGTACCTCTATAAATCTGCATGCTTTTATCAAGCAAAACGCAACAATTGCGCCCAAATGACTTAGTACGTACCTCGGCATATTTTACATACTCACCCTCTTCTTCAATCCTTCATTTACAGCGTCTTAAATTTCCATTTATAAGTAGAATTGTATTCATTTATCCAATACCTTCTATATTATATTCAAGAATGTATTCCGTGCAAGCTCTACACATTCATTGAATTTTTATGAATAAAAGAAACCATTATTTCATTCCTTTTACAAAATCAGATTGAAATATCTTTTATTTAAACAGATAATTGTAAATTTGAGCGTTGTGTTTGAGTTAATATTGCATAAAGGGGACCTAAATTGACAAATACTGCTGTTTACTGAACAGATGATCCGAGAAAACTGTTGAAGTTTAATACTTTGGTAGTTTCATGTGAAGAAGTGATTATTTTTGGGTTTTAGGAGTTTTATTATTAACATGGGCAGAAAGTCTCGGCTTCAGGAAGGTAATAGAAAAAGACACATGTATTAATAAAAATAGAGAGAAATACAAGAGAACTGGGGGTAGGAGGGAGCGAGAACTGATCAAATGGCCTAATCAAAACTGTTTCGGAAGCAATCGAAACCAAAATTTACTTTTGTTTGCTCCGAATTAGGCATTGGTGCACTCGCATGCGTCTGGACACAACACTTTAAATGTGAGCAGCGTAGAAGGAGAGTGGATTTTCCTCGCGGTTTCCCTGGCTTGCTTCACTGACGTCAAATCCATCGCGCAAGGGTGTCGAGACGCCCCTGATCTGAGGACCACCGCATTGAAGGGCCGGAGCAAGTGTATCCCGTCCCCCTTCCACTCCGAGAAAGGGAATGAGGGGAAGCAAGCGGCAGAGTGGGAGACGAGGGAAAGTTGCAGGGGCGGGAGGGAGAATTGCAGAGGGCTGCGGAGGAGACCCTTGTAAAAACAGGCGGGAAAACGCTGTTGCTGTGGAAACGGGAGATGGATCCCGGGGATGCGGAAAGGTCACTGAGTCGAGGTCGCCTTTCAGTCGGCGTTCCCGTCTCCCTCCCTCCCTTCCCCTCCTCCCCTACACCCCCCTCCAAAGCTCCTCCTCATCCCTCCCTCCCTCCCTTTTCCTTATCGCCACATGATTTTCATTTGTTCCCTCTGTGCTCGAGTTTTTCCTATATTTTTTAAGTTTCGGGAAAAGAACTTCACTTTCCGTTAAAAATGTATATACATAAACACGAAGGGTTACATGAAATACTCAAATTTTTATGAAGCTCTTTAAAACATATTAAGGCTAAAAGGATTGGCGCTATCTGATGAACTGAGTTAAATATTGCGATAGTATCTTGAAATATAAAAATAAAATAGGCAGAAAACAAACGAAGGCAAGGGAGAGACTAGATAAGGATATTGGAAGAAATTCTTAGACGAAAGGGAAAGTTGGTGAAGGAGATATTCAGAGGCAAAAGGATACGAAATACGATGACATTTAGAGAGATGAGTCATACTGGATGGAATTAAGTAATGTGTAAAGTATGTAAATCCAACGGATGAGTTTTTGTAATATTTGGTATGGGGTTTTAGGATATGCTTGTCGTCTTCGTCGAGGCTTAGGACTATAGAAGCGTATAGCCCCAGTATCCATCGATACCGTGCTCTAAGCTTGTAGGTTACTACTAATAATAATAATACACTTTTCTAACTCATGCACCCTCCCCATACGCAATGGCATAGGGCGTATAATCTGGGCCATAGCTAATTACTTTACCAGTATTTGTGACTTACGTTACGAAAGTTATTTTTTTTTCGTCTTCAAGTCTATGATTTCATTTAAAATTCAATATATGCTATCATTTAACAATCACGTGGATGCTTAATTGAAGTTCTGAAATGACCCTGCGGAAAAAAGTGCAATTTTTTTTCGTGCTTAATGAAAACATCGTCACCATGATTTATGAACTTTCTCGTAGAAAATTATGTTTTTCAGCTCTTTAAATTAGCCAAACGCTCGTTTTCTCAGAATTCTGCTTTCAGTTACTTAATTAGTGCCCTTAAATATGATAATTAAGCAAAGAGGGAAGTAAGTTGCTAATAAAAGAGGTAGTTGAGAAATAAAATCACTGCCAGAGAAATGTATTATTGAGAAACAGCTGTAATTGACCACTCTCTTGGCCGGCACACTTATAAATGAAGCCGATTTACAGGATATTAGGTCTGATAAAACAAGCGGAGGTCATTTTGAGAGCGAAAGGAATTAGGGAAGATCTTAAGAGCAGCACTGGCAAATGCATGAAGGTATATTTATGGAGAAGTTTTGCTTCTGCAGCGCCAATTTATTTTCTTCTCGATTAATTAATTAGTAATTGACGTTTATAGAGTCCATAATATGAAATTAAAAGCAGTGCAAGAACTTTGTAAAAGCCGTTAAGTGTGAAAATTTACACAAAACGGAACTTTTATTGTTAGTGCTAGAGTTCACAAAAACTACATAATTTCATGATTTATCAACAGGTAAATTGGGGTATATGGGTTATGTAAATAGTGTAAAACAGCCTAACTTTGATTCTAGAGAAGGTTTGGAACAAGTCAGAGGTCTTCATTCATTTATCTCCCTATCTCCACTGCTTCACTCTCGCTCAATTTTCCTGATAACAACTCTTTGGGATCCACTAAGTCCAAGTGACCATTCAATCTAACTTTCGGCCATAGGCGTGGATAGTATTTTTTCTTCTCTCCTCTCCTTTTTTTCCCAATTCAAGGTCCCCGTTGGACTCACCCTTCGCCAAGAGATATTGATTTTCTATTTTCAGCCTTTTCCTATCAAAATACCATAGTAAAAGTTTTATTTGCCGATGGATCCAGTCGACCCTAACCTAGTAGCCCCGAAGGTCAATTTAATATGAAAAAACGAGACTGGGTCGATTTTACGAGATCGCTTTTTGATAATATAATTATCCAAAAATGTGATTTCATATTTCATTTAATCCGTAAAGCTCTATCTTGTCAATGGCATTTTGCGTTACTATATCACTTATTCAGGCTTATTTCTTTGAAGTTGAAAAGAGTGCACATGCTTCATTCCTTCCACACTATAAAAATATAGACAAGACCAAAAATTCGATTTTTAAACGACCCCGGGAAAAATATTCCTCTCTTAAGAATCGTGGGGAGATCGTCTATCATTTGAGATGACTCTTACTTTTTACAGCATACATTAAAAACTCGATGACAGATGATAATAATACCTTGATATTAGGATGCCCAGAGAAGGCTATTGGATGCAATACGTTACATTTTCAATTCCAACTTTTTCTTCAATTCATACGCGTAAGTAAATGAACTCAGTTATTATTCCAATACGTAGCCATTATTATTTGCATAGTTTCTAATCATAGCTAAAACACAGGTTGTGACTGTTACGTTATTTAAATTGACAAAGTATTATTTACTGAAGAAGGTTCCTAAATTAGACGCAAAAGAACTGCTTCTTTTAGTTCTTCCACGATGGACTTAACGCATGTACGTGCCCCATTCATTGTTTGGCTCTAACCTCTGAGTAATCGATGCTTCATTCAACGGTGGTGATTGCTCATTCATCTTGCTGTAGGTTTGGGATCATACAGAAATTTCTGACAGCGCGGACAATACGGGAAGCCACCACCCACACTGCATTGCTACTGCACGGAGAGAGTTCCTCTTCAACGGCGCCTGGCACGACGCACTCAGGACTGCTCTCGCGCTACGCGGGCCGCATTACACGGCGCATCGGGGCGTGCATGCGAGGACGCCGAGCGAGAGGTTGCTTTCAGGTCCCGTGGTTGTCGGGAGAGTCGGTGAGCCCCCGATTGTGCACGGTGAAATGCAGCGCTCAAATGAGACGGTGCGCCTGCGTGCGACCCTCCTTTGTTTTAAAATTTTCGCTCTGCTCCCAGGGGGGGGACCCCCATGGTCGTGTCCTTTTTTTTCTCGTTCGCGCCCCTTTTGCTCCGGATCCTTTATTACTCCACAACGTCTGCTGCTTCGACATGGTTTTTTTTCCACACACGAGTCTTTTACCACTCGAAAATCAACTTGCGCCGAAGGGAGCAGGAATGACGAACTCAAATATGTGCATTTTACGAAGCGTCTCTTTGTGAGCGGAGCTGATTCGAAAACGGATATTTTAGCTAGGACTGTATCTGGCGGTGAAACTTCTTTGGGAGAGGAATTTTTATGCTGTCTTAGTTCGAAAATATTCCCGAATAGGTGAGCGCCCGAATTTGAAATCATGTTTTCTGCATCAATTCGATGAATTCTTGTTCGAGATAGGATATTCAATCATGTTTGACTGATTGTTAAGTACGTTTACTTTGCAAAATTCACTTTTCAGAGAAATGAGAAGGGCAAGGATTTTGCGTAAAAACTCTGTAAAATTCAATGTTATGCATTTTGTTGAATAAATTAAAATCACATGTCGAACATTATTTTAATTACATTGATTTACTGAGCATTTACTAAATTTTATAGAGTCCTAATGTGATGAAATACAACTACTGGTCTACTATTCAAGGACACAACCAATGTAGGTAATACTAAACCAAACAATTATAAGCATTTTTGTTTTATTAAAAATAAGAGCAGTGAAACAAATATTGGATGTACAACATCACAGATATATTCTGGAGCTAAGATCTGTTTAAATAAGATTTCTGCGAGGAAATTGTTTTTGTGTTATTCTGAAAACTGTTTAAAACAACTTACGATTCTCATTTGAACCAGACCTTAACCTAAAATCATCCTTTAGTATTTCAGTATGGGAATATATTTTAAATTTTTGTCCTTTTTTATTTTTCCCGGATTTATTTACTTTATAATTGATATCTAAAAGAACACTTCTGGAATAAATATCATTTTCAATCATCTTTACTTTCTAATGAGCTTAAATTTTGCCAAATACAAAAAAATATTCCCAGGAAATAACTAATCATTAGTCTATAAAGAGGGGCATAGCAGTACCAACAACTTAGCAGTGGAATGGCCTGGACTGAATAATTACACTCCGTCTTCGTTAACCGGGGAAAATTAGATAATTCTAGTGAATTCAAGTGATTTAAACAAGCATAACTTATTAAAAATCTATAGAAAAACTCTAGAACGTAGTATATCCCAATAATCTTAAGTATATAGACAGAAACGGGTTTGGGACCGAGACGATTTATTAAATAATATAATGATGAGGACCAAAAGGTCACCTCGACCGCCATAAGCGCTGCGTTAGCAACGAAGCCCGTTAGCCTTTGCCCTCTCCTCCTCTTTCCTCTTCATGAACCGTCCCCTACGGCGCTAATGAACTCTTGGGATTTAAAAAGAATTTTACAAAATCCTTCCCGTTCTTTGGTGGCAGGGCTCTTTGTGAGGACGCGGAGGACGGCGGGTGCGTTCGAGAGGGTGCGGGGGATGTTTTGCGGGACCATTTGCCGGGGACCCGTGACGAATGAGTGCGAGCGGAGAGAGAGTGCATCTAGTGCGAGGGAAACTACGAGCGAGCGATGGGAGAAAGAAACGAACGGAGGGAGGAAAAATCTCTCGCGAGACGTCTTAAGGAGTCAGGTTCACTGAACTTTGAGCGCACTCCAGTAGACTTCCGAAGATGTCCCTCCAAAACGGTGAATGCACAATCTTGAGATCCGAGTGCATTTCGGATCTCAAGTGTTAAATACAAGGGAAGACTCTTGAAAGTAATGGATTTATGCACACGTAACTACTCTATTTGTTTGATTATTGACCCCAACATTACTTATGCAAGATGTTTCTAGGAACGATCTTTGCGCCAATATGAATAGAACTTTATTGGAAAATGTTAATAAATAAACGACAGTAAATGCCAATCCTGATGGAAACTTATTCGGCATTTCATAGTTGACTAGGAAAACAATCGGCTACCTTAACTATTCAAGATTGCTCCCCGAAATTTTGTCTTTTGTTATTCTTGTTCAAGTTGTAGTAGTTTAAGAGGAGGCAATCTACTGATAAGGTCAATCATTAAAGATTGATAGGAAAGAAGGAAGGGTGGAGGGAAACCCGGCATCAGTATTAGCCCACTCTTTACGAAAGGCGCCAAGAGGTTTGCAGTTTAACGTTCCATCCGACGGACAGCTTATTCAGCCAAAGTGCTCTCAGCTTGGAATCAGGATATCACTGAAAAAGATTTTCCCTCCCCGGGAATCAAACCCATGCTCTCTGGGAGGGAAGTCAGTACATCTACGTCAACTACATCTACATCAATACCCTATGAGCCACCAAAAAGGTGTGTGGCAGGGGGTGCAGCACCAGGAGGAAAAGGTAAGGGATGAGGGGGTTAGGGTTTTTCAAATGGATGGGGAAAGGTGGGGGGAACCTGCAAAAAAATATATAAATATGCTAGTATAATCATGCGCAGTCGCTACCTTATAGGTTAATGCTTATTATGTCGAGCCGACTAGTGGGGGATTTCGATTACAAACATTCTGGTCTCTTATTGTTCTTGGGAAAAATGACCGTTTAAACCATTAAGTCTTGCATTCTATCTATCTAATCTTATATTCGTGATCCCTCCGCCCGTAAGAGACGTTAGCCACTGCACCATCCCGATATCCTCCATGTTCCAATACGAACCACAAATGAAGCAATGTTATTTGTTTAAGGAGTAGCCTTATGTATCGTTTGATACACATTTTTCCTATTGTTAAAATCTTTATGCTCATAACGTTTATGAAGTCGTGAAGATTCGCCGACAATATTTTTTATAGTTTCTATGTTTTATTTTTTCTTCAGTCATTGCGATCAGAATGTATCTATAAAACCCACCACACATATTCTCAATATAGGACATCAACTTGTAAAAATCCGAGTATTAAGATACCCGCTTATCTCAAGTCTAATGCAATGTGTAGCATTCGATTCATAATCATCGGAGTTTTGAACTTGTAGTTCATTTGTTTTTATTTTAGTACCACAAATATTTTTTGATTAACGTATGTTCAAGAATCAGTAGTCCGTGTGTGTTAATGAAATTTTAAAAATTACAAAGGAAAATCCTAGCAGAATATACAATGATATTAGTTCCGCTTGGTAAATTGGTGAGCACTGATATTCGGTATCTTGAATAAAGATGCAAGGGAAACCCAAATCGCTATAGTGAAACTTAGTATTTCATGAAGTAAGATCTGGTGTTTTCCCGGCGTATTAGTTTGATGAAGTTTTCTCGGGTCTTCCACCGGGTCAGGGGTTCCATTTTGGCCGACGTTTCGATGCCCGACTCGTGCATCGTCCTCAGGGTAGATGTCTACCCTGAGGATGATGCACGAGTCGGGCGAGATGGAAACGTCGGCCAACATGGAACCCCTTACCCGGTGGAAGGCCCGAGAAAACTTCATTAGCATTTCATTTTCAGACCAATGAGCTTTGAGGAAAGAGTATGATGGAGGCCCGTAAGGAAATTTGAATGAGCACGGAAAGATGTGTTGGATTGAGAGGAATCCAAACCAGCAAAGTTGCCGGATTGGGTCTGAGCAGAGGGGAAATTGGGACAAAATCGACATGAGACAGAACTAGTGGCTGATTGTGGTTGTAAAAAGAGGCTAAATTTGAAAAATTGAAGTAATTATCAAATTCAGCTTTAAAAAAAGAAGACAGAAAAACTATTAAAATAATTTTAGATTAATTATAAGAGGTTTCAAAAGGTTTTTCCCTTAAAAAGAATTTTTGCATTGTTTCAGAATTCAGTCATATCGGTTAGCAGTATTAAAGAACCCTCCAAACCTATACATAAAAATATCGGCTGCCTGTGAAATAGGGGCTTGATACTGTTGAACAGATGATGTTTGGTTCTCTCTTTGTTAGAGTATTTAGAAACGGCAAAAGAAAAATTGAAGACAAATGAGTACGTCTTGCGTACGGCGAGGAAGTTGGTAGAAAATGACTGGAAAAGACAGGACACTAAAGCTGTATTATAAATTAGCGGTAATTTGGAGACTGTGAATTTATGCGGCAACAGCATAAAATAAAAATATGTAGGCAAAATGTTAAGTCATTGATGAAGTTGACCACCCGAGGCAAGTCTGTATTTTCAGTTTACTATTTAACCGCTCCCTGACGATAAAACCAAGAGAAATTGAGTGCATATGATAATACTTTGTACACTAAATCGACAGATGAAGAGAAATGGAAAATTAATCAGAAGAATGTAGGAGTAGAAAAAGACAATATTGGGAATGAGAGAGAAAGACCAGATGCATTGGGTACGCCTTGAGGCATAGAAAAGGATATATAATAGTTTTGTCAGGTGTGTAAACGAAGTCAAATGGAAAATAGGGTAACACGTAGGTTAACACAAAACTGACGTTGTTTCGAAGAATTATTAGGGTGCGGGATGGTTAAAATTCGGAAGGAAGAGTGGACAGTTGAAGCCTTCAAATATTTGAATCGAAATATTTAAGATGACGCGGGATTGTAAGCCAATCAGGATGCTGCTATTGGATGCCAATCGAAGGGGTTTGAGACAGCATTGCGGGCGACTCCGGCACTCTAATCCCCAGCACATCAGATCCCTCCCCATTTGTTGGGCCACTCCACACATCCCACACGAATTCGCCGCGGGAAACGACCCGGCTTCCCTCCCATCAATCCGGAATCGTCATCATTTTCTTTTCCGATATTCAGCGCCACCCGAGAGCTTCTCTATCCAGAGTCTGGGACGGTGAGGATAAAAAAATAACAGACCCGCATGTGGGCGAGGGTGAGTGGGACGAGGAAATTAGGTCGTTGGAAAGCGTTGGTTTGACATGAACAAGGCGCAGAGGGAGGGTGGATGGGGAAGTGGGTGGAGGCGGGCGGTGCGAAAGGGACGGGGTGAGAGGGCAGATGGTGGGCGAGCGAATTCCCAGGGCCCGACCCGACGAGGGAAGATGGGATGGAAGGAAGTGGAAGTGTGGAGATGGAAAGGAGGAAGTACGAGTGTCGAGAGAGAAGGGAGATAGGGGGTGGGGGGGTTGAAGGGAAGCGGATGATGGGTGAGGAGGAGGAATCCCGAAAGAGGGCGGCTTAGGCAAGAAACGAGGGCGAGGCGACGCCGCGAGAGGTTTATTTTTTTGGCGGGATTTCTTCTCTCTTCTTTTGTCAGCGAAAAACACCACCACCACCCCTCTCCACCACGCCCTCCTTTCTCACCTTCCGCGTTTTCGTACTCCATTGTCCTTTTGGGCCACTTCTTCATACGTCACCTTTCCCCATTATTTTATCCTCCCGCTACTTCTCTAGTTTTCTAGGCTTTGTAATAAGGTGGCCGAAAGAGTTTGGATCGCAGTCGACAATGTGGTAGTGATAGATCTATTCGGTAATAAGATTTACTTGATTTTAAAAACTTTGTTAAATTTGAACCATTACCACTTCTTATCCTTTTGAGAATTTATAAAAAAATAAAATCTTCCTAGCCCTACTAATATTTCATCTTTACGTTTCTTAATGTTAGAAAATTACGGTGTACTCTTAGATTGTATTTTTCATGATGGTACGAAGTTTTTGATTGTCTAGAAGAGCAACTTGTGTATTTGAATTATTTCAATTAAAATATTTTTGGTTTTTTTATGAGGTATTATTTTACGAACAAGGTTTTATTCATTATGTAGAAATGAGTTTCCATCCATAAAAAACTTCAGGCAATTTGGGTTATTCACCTTCTGCACTAAACTCATAGTATATCCTTCTTTATTCATGGGCGAAATAACCCAAGCGCTACAGTACCCCGGAAGTTCCAATAAATAGTGATAAAATGATAGGTATAGATAAAATTAGGAAGATTAGAGGAAATAGAACCGATATAATCAAGAAATGTATCTTCCTTCGAACAATTTACCACCATAACAATTAGTGAGAGAGGTACTAACCATTACACAAGCTCTCCCTTTACCGTCAATTCCCAGACCATTTTCCGGAATGGTTTACAATACACCCCGCCGCAATTTATTTGAGCAACTTCTGGAGGGTACGTTTTAATTCACTCATCAATATATAATGACAATAATCATGTAAATCTAAAAATAGGTTATTTGAATAGACGTTTTAAATGTTCTCCGAAAGCGATGTACTATTATTTTACTGCATTCGATTATGCATATATTAAAAGTGGAATCTGTGAAACTATATCAATTCGACAATAAATAATTATCTTTCGAAGCAACTTGATAAAGATAAAATAACTTTCAAGGTTCAGTGTGTATGGAGTCCTGTTTACTTCATCGCATCTGTCGCTAAAGCGTTAGAATAACGTTAACTTATATGCAGTGATTCTCGAACGGAACTTTAGAAAACAACTACTTCAATTACACTTTACACAGGATTTAGTCCAAATTAGCACAGTGGATGAAATGCGAGAATTTGACCGAAGGTACCTTTCACAATGTGGGCGTTTATTAAAAAATTCCGATAGGGAGTTGTTTTTTTATATGAGACTGAATTCGTGATAAGCTTTTCGAGCTGATTTACTTCAACTCTGCGGCAGAAGTTTCCTCTCACTCCCCCGCGCCTCCAACACGCGAGTAAATGAGGGAACGAGTCTTTCATTCGACACTTTCATCTTTCGCTCCCATTGCCCAACGCAGCAGCCTGTCCCCACGCTCCCCTTCATCCGACTTCCGTTCGCCGACATCCCATCCCTCAATTTTTTTTTCTCTCGAGGACAACACCTACTTCGCTCTTCAGTAATTACTCCGCGCAAATTATGACCTGAATATTTTCGGTCCCAGCGTGGCGGTTAGGCCTGCACGGGAGGAGACACGATGCTAATGCGGAATGCAAATTCGGGAACCGAGACGTAAAAAGGCGGGGCGGGGGTGGGACGAGGGGAGCGGGTGCGGGGGTGGGACGAGGGGAGCGGGTGCGGGGGTGGAGGAGAAGCCCCTTGCCGGGGGCGAACGGAGGCGTACCAGTTGCAGTGGGAGGGAGCGGGAAGCCCGAAGGTGTTGAGTGGGAAAGGGGCCGGGGACCTCAACGAGGGTGTGTGTTCGTTCAGTTGGGGGAAGTTTCTTTGGTGGGTGGTTGGGGAAGGGGGGTGAGAGAGGGGATTGAAAATGAAACAGGCCTGGAGTGGCGTGTGAGGAAAGTGTCGTCGGAATCCTCACCCCTTACTACCACGAACCGTGAGGTGCACGGTTTTTTTTTACTGCCGTGCGAGAATGCGAAGGTGAGTGCTTCATTTTCCTTGATTTAGCATCGTGGGGAGGTGTCACGAGTGTCTCATAAGGAGTGCGTGAAATCTCTCGCCCCAGTATGCATTTGTTGATTAAAATTAAAAACGTTGCGATGCAATGTTGCGCGGAAAATTGTGAAGACCGCATGAATTTCGTGATTTCTCAGCGGTGCACTCATAATGGTGTCTTTCCCACGTAGATTGCGGTCATTGATGGATCATCATTAACTGAAATAATAGAGTTTTTCATGGTGCGGGTTCATTAAATTAAATATTCAAAGAGTTTATTATGAGGTAAGCGAGGGTGAATGAGTTTGCGTAATCTGGCAATATTTTGGAGGAAAGTGGGAATGGTGCTAAGAGCAATGGCATAATAATTTTGTTAAACAAACAAGGATGTAATTTACGGTCATCTAATAGAAAACTCAAAGAAAGAATATAGAGTTTTGCGATGCTCGATTACAGAACCTGGCCTTTTGAGGGTAGAGGATTACTATTATTATTAAAAATACACACGTGCTGATAGACACTGTCAGGTGGCACACAAGTCCCAAATAATCGCAAAAGATAATACATAAAACCAGACTTGAAAACACAAATCTTTAACAAAACAAGTGACTCCCCATCCCATTTACAACCGGATGAATGTCGATCGGAAGCTTTTGATATATTTGATTCTGTGGATGAGGCGGAAAGTGGTGAAGAGAGAGGAATACAAACAAGTGTTAGATTTGTTTGAGGAAGAGGAAAAGTCGTGCTGGCAATCCAAGGAAGAAAAGAGAGTGATTGGAGGAGATCTTAAGAGGTGATCGCATGCTGTAAGTTATGATATGAGGGGAGAAAGTAAGGTTTGCTTCGAATACGGATAATAATAATAACCACTTTTGATGGAATAAAGAGGAATATAGACAGTTGAACATCCTGTTTTCTAAGGCCCACAGATTTAACAGTTGTAGCTTAGTGCTTAAGATGGCCAAAACCAGCTGAGTCTTGTAATTACTGATTGGTGGCTGAATTTATATTTGCATGGCCGTATGCTCTCAGCAAGTTTTTCAGTGTAACTCATATTGTGTAGCTTCAGGCGTGTTGTGGTGGAAGTCGTACATAATGAATAACTGATCGTATCACTTTTCCACTTGATAGCATTTATTTACGACCGGGTTTCGATGCATGAAATCATCATCTGGTTTCTCATTACATCATCATCAGGGACCTGATGATGATGTAATACATCGAAACCCGGTCGTAAATAAATTTTATCAAGTAGAAAAGTGATACGATTGGTTATTCATAACTCAACTTATTCGAAACGTAGAAATTGGTCATATCAAGAAATAATCGGTAGTCAAGCGTACTGTATAACTATTACTTGAATTTCACGGGATAAACACCTTGTGTTAGACGATTATGAATAGTTGTCTAACGCAGACAGTAAAGCCTCTATTAAACTGGCCTATCAATTAATTTAATGCAACAAGTATACTATTTAAAAGCGGAAAATTTCAAGCCGGAAAAATCATTTGCCTACACCGAGATTCGTACACGGATCTCTCCAATTCCAGGTAGGATCTCTCACCAATTCTGCCTATCTTCTGGTACGACAAACTGAAAATTCCTGCGCTTTAATTGAATAAGACGTTCTTTTAGATTAACGTTCAAATAACTAAACTACTTATTCCGCGAACTAACCTGAATCGTCCTTAAACCACCACGGTGCACGATGCTGGATATTATGCTGAAACACAATAGTTTATACTTTGGACAAATTCAAATAAGGTGCAAAAATTTCCGCAAGAGAAATATGCCGGCGGAAGGCGAAAGGAAGAAGGTGTTTCCTTCGTACAAAAAAAGTTACTCCAGGGAATTGCGTAATGCTTCTTCCACCAGGTGGCTTGTGTTTGTGTCGAGTTCTTCATAGAAGAACGGGTCGAAGAAATCTTGGATATGATTTCTTGTAGCTCTAGCTACAAACGCGATGGCTCTGGTTTCAGAAAACTAAAATTCAATTAACAGGTTCTACAAAAACGGTCCCATCTATGTCATCCCTTCCTTTGAGAAATACAGTGTGCACCAAAAGCAGTGCCTCTTCCCCGCAGAATTGCAGACAGGGGGTAAAGAAAGAGTCAACTCAGCATTAGATTTAAGGAACATGAATCGCATTTTAAATGCAATAGGCCTTAAAAATCCAGCATCGCCAAACATTTAATAGAAACTCTATAGACTTAACCCTCTTATTGAGTCGTCCTGATTGTCTTCTTGTCACCTACAAGTGCATTTTAATGCGAAAATCCGACAATTGTTTTGTTTTAGACTAACCTTCACGGATTTACTCCCCCTTCTCTCCCCTACATCTCCCTTACCTCTAATTTGCCTTACTTAACCGCGATTTTTCGTGCAGTCATTCGGTAATAACTTGCTGCCTATTAAATATGGCCTTTCCAGCGTAATGGCATTGCATCCACTTCTGTTTTCCCCCCTGTCCATTCTTTTAATCCTTCCTTAAATGTTTTTGTCCCTCATTAAATACCTTATTAATTACTTCCCTACCCCGGTGATCACCCGTTCTCTCGGGTTCGAACGAGAGTTCCGCTCGGGAAGGAGAGTTCCGCTTGGACACTAAAATCACGCTTTTCCTTCTGGCGTCAATCATCCAAGGATTCTCCCCTGAGTGATTGAGCCCCTATTTCCGTTTAATCCTCTCGCATCCCTCCTCCTACTCCTCGTTTCTCCCCAATTCAATACCATTGGCCATTGAAAACCTTCCCAGAAACAATAGTGCACAAAAATCTTAAACGCAGTTTGAAACGTTTCTTATCACATTCGGTGAAAGGTATGTTAATGATAAGGGATTTGTTTAGTAGTTTCATTGTCAATGTTATAAGAAATCTACCTGATGGTATGGGTAATCTTTAGAGACCTAAATATTGACTTATTGTTATGACATATACAGAGCTAGAGAGAATACCATCTTCGGAAAATAATACTTTAAGAAAAAAGTCTCCCTTCAAAACATGTAATAATTACCTCCAAACTTCAAAGAAGGTAGATGTGAGGTTTCGTACAGAATATGCGCATTCGGACATAATGATGAGTTTTCATTAAATTTTTTTATTCATAAATAATATTTTTTTGAAATATATTCAACTTAAATGAGGCATTTCAGAACACCCATTATAATTTTATATTTGCCAATTCATCTATGTTAAAGGATGAAAGTTAAATTAGTTGAATGACTTGAATTTTACTTAATTATGGTCGTGGAAACTAATTGATATTCGAATTAAATGAAGAGGAGCGAATTTAAATTAACACTTTTTCATAACTAAGGCAGGAATCATCCAGTATCTGGACTTGCTCGTGCGTTCCCGGTGGTGTTCGGATGTAAATAGAATCCTATCTCATACCGGATTTTCTGAAATCGCTTTTGACTTGACTTACTTAATGGGCTAACTTAGTTGGAGTTTCAAAATTGCGATAGAATAGCAGTCCATCTATAAATACAATTCAACCGCGCGCTTCCATTGCAGATAACTTTTTTCTCCATTGACGGCGCTGCGTAGCCATAGATACCGTAATGTTCCGAATTGTAGCAGCTCCGGAGGAATCGCCTTTCGTAACCACCCACTGTCCTACTCCTCTCGCTCACCTTCGACCCTCATCCTCCACACGCCTCCACCCTTGTCCGCCACCCCTCCGAGGCGACCATCACTTTGGAAGCCACTCAAGCTCAAGAACCGCGACAAACGAACGAAATTAGACGGGCACCTCTCTGGGTCTTCTCTTCCGTTTGATGAGGGTAGCGCCACCAACAAGAGCCCACACGAAATTACACCCTCGCTCTCTCTAAGGGAAACGAAACCCGCCCTTTCAGTTATTATCGCCTCTCTTTCCATAGCTTTTAATCAGGATTGAGGACTCAGAGTTATCAGCCTTCGACTCCGATATCTTTTGTCACTTCTCCTTTATCAGTTGCATACGAGTGGGTAGAATACTTGATTTGAAAGTGCTTTATTTATTTAGCCAATTTTTATCATTCACCGAATGGTATTTTAGATTGCGAATTTGGTGAACAATACGTTTTTCAATGATCTCATCCAATAGTTCATTCAGCCCATTTTTGATGATATTTAAGCATTTATAAAATAATACAATGTTAAGTGTTGTTGCCGGAAGAAATACTAGAGTATTTTGATTTGAGAAAAATATTTCCCAACTCACAGTCCTGCGAAAGAGAAATTTCCTCATTTTGACAAAAGAGCACCTTCATAGACTGTCTAATTCTTATGTAATCAGCTCCTTATTCCCGTTTATAATGGTTTCAATTGCCTAATGTATTATTTAAAATTTTATTTCCGATTTCAATGTACACTATTTTTACAAGTACACCTAACAGCAGAATGGCATTTTTCTCTTCAGTGTTATAAACCATAAACACAGTAATCAACCCGAAGGTCGGTTTGGCAGGTGATGGTAGAATTCATCCAGTACTAAGCCCTGTACGGCGTGTGAAATTCAAACATCAGGGTAGGGGGGCCAGTTCCTTTACCTGTGCCGGTTATGGTTTCCCAGGAAGATCTGGTACCCGAAAAATCACATAGCTTGGTTGGAGCTGCAGGGGCCAACAGCAGGAGCGTGGTCAGTAGTCCAATGCTTTACCCCCTGAAGTACTGCGACCCACCCTCAGTGTTATTAATATATTAATTACTTCCAGAATTCCACCTTAAATAGATCTCATTTATTAATGTCTAATCATACAAGTAAAAATCTTTTTATTTCCTTCATAACTCAGATGTGATGGGCACAAAAAACATTTTTCTGGTCTTGAGTTTAGTAAATTTATGGAATTGACAATTTTATTCTAATATTATTCCAATGCAACAATTTCAGAGCGTAAAAATCATTCACTTTAACCGGGATTCAAACTCGTATCCCTCAAGGTCGGGTACTTTAGCCATTTAAGCTATCGAGGCATCCTCTAAAAACTCTGGAATTTTGGGGTCTTTAAAGGAACAAGTTTTTGTGACGAAATACCGTACATACAATGTTATAGGCATTCGTAGTCGTGCGCGACGTGCCACTATCCACGAGGTTAAACCCAACTATAAACACTTATGCTGTTTATTCCTTAGACAAATTCCTAAGAAACTACGGGAGATGCCGCAACGGTAACTTTTAACGGAGTCATCCGATAATATGTATTTCAATGCAACAATTTCAGAGCGTAAAAATCGTATAAACAGCCTAAGTGTTTATAGTTGGCTTTAACCTCTCGGAAGAACATCTTGTTCATTTAAAGCCACCAAAATTTCAGAATTAACGAGGGTGCTTTGATAGTTTAACTGGGTAAAGCACTCGATCGGACATTGAGAGATCCGGTTTCAAACCCCGATGATGGCGAATGATTTTTGCACTCTGAAATTGTTGCGTTGAAATGCATGTTAAGTAATGCATTTGCCCTGATAAAAGGTACTGTTGCGGCATCTCCCGCAGTTTCTTTGGAATTTGCCTAATATCATTCATTTTCATTTATTTTCAAAAAGGTTATTATACCTAAACTTCGAGCGATGTTAATTATTTATAGTATTTTGACTGTTTTAGTTTATTTAAATACCTGTCGTAAGTAAATATTTTGATACTATTGATTAAGTGCCTCTAACTATATTCAAAGTGCTGAGTGCATAAGAAATAAATTTCAAAACAAAACTTTAATTATGTTATTTAGACATTATTTTCTGTCGATATATATTTTTTAATTGCGTCTCATACAGTTTCAAAGGAAAACCAATATCAACCTCAAATGGGAATTAATCAGTCGCGGATTTAGTTGCAGAAAATTTTCACAATGTCTGTTCTAAACCATTACTTGTATTTTCTCTAAATTTTCTTCGTTAGTTTTAACTTTACATTTCCCAGATTCAAAGTTAAGTATTTAGATCAACCTGGAAATTTTAAAGCTGCCAAATTTTAAAAACGTGAGAACTTTAAAATCTAAAAAGCTACTTTTTTAATTTCACAATATTAAAATTGGTTAATTCTAAACTCGTAACACATTTTCATCAGCCATATATTCTAATTAGAATAAATTTAATTGATAATATTCCTCCATATTTATTACTAAATGGCAATCAGTACATGATGAATAGGAAAGGTTATCTATATGTATATCACGATTGCGTACTCAAAACGGTAAAAAGCGACTAATGAAACGAGAAATTAGAAGATAAACAAATTAAACTGGCCATAAAACTAGAATATTGGCATCTTATTCAACATAACAGGAAATTGTAATTTCTGAAGAGTAATTAGCGGGAGGAGTATCAGTCCACTCCACCTATAAATACATAAGCCACTAAATAAGCGATCTCCGAGGTTAAGCAACAGCATACGCAAAGTGAGCTGAGGACAAAAGACGATCTTCCAAGCAAAAAGGCGTTAATAATAGACCCTCCGGGCATCGCCTCGAAGACTTGAGATAGAAGGACGAGCACCGGCGAGCGGAAGGTACTGTCATGGGGGATATTTTACTGTTCCGGTCGCCTGATTGAGACCTCGGCCGCATGAAAGTTTTACGACTGCGCAATTACCGGAGAGGCTAGATGATGCCTCAGAATGAGGTTGTTAGGATTTATGTAGCCGATAGATTAATATCACGCCATCGAGGCACATGTGCGGAAGGAAGTAGTAAGGGGAATTTCATGAATTTTGAAATGAGCCTGAGTTATTTCATTCTCCAACAGTTACAAATTGATTCAGTCCGATCATAGCCTGCTTTCGAAATAAATGGCTCAAAACAAAATTTGGACACACAGATCTTCCACATTCCTTGAAAGTTTTCGATTTCGGAGAGGCGGTCATAACCGCCGTAAATGCGACGGGAAATAGTTATGCCTGGTTTTTCTTGTAGCATTCTTTACTCTCTCTCCGTAAAAGCCGTCCAACTGCCGTGTGAAATAAAAGCAGTCTCAGATCTCTCACCATTTTATTGAATATTTGAGAAAATGTTTTGTGATATCAATTCCTTTAAAAGTGAACCTTTTCATTTACTCTTGATACGCTTGCCTCTAGTAAACCTTATGTTTTATTTGTTAAAAGTATTGTTAGTATGTTATGTGCAAGCGACGGTGATATTCCTTCATGCGTTCATGTTCTGCAAGAATCAAACTCAGGTATTGATTTCGATTTTAAAGCTATTGAGAGGAAGATATAGTTTTCATTTGTGCCTGTAAAAATAGTTTGGATCTATTTCTATTGAAATCAAAACTTATTCTCGATTGTGCTAAACCATTCGACACTTATTTTATTTTTTCATCGGTAACTTTAAAACTGAAATCCTTAATTTATGCTAACTGAATATATTTTAATTTGGAAAAAACTGTTTTCCATGAGTACCAACTTCGAACCAATTTGATATGCTGATCAATATTTTTTTACTATCAGTATTTTTTTAACCATAAAGAGTTTAGTTTAGCCCACAAACACTAGTGCAAGGAAGGCTGCAGACAAATATGCCACACACACCCCAGAATTTGTACAATTTCATAAATTACGAAGCTTAATAGTGGCATTTACCGAAGAAGGAAAGTGAACTGTTAAATACTTTAAACTATTATAGTATTTACTTCAGTCTATTCTTAAATATTTATTTTTTTATATATCCTATAAAATATTGCTCTCGAGAAAATTCTTATCAATGTTCCAACATTTGCCCTACACATGATGCATTCAAGGATTCAATTTTACACCTTTTTAACATTTTCTTTATGAATATTAATATTTTAAAAGTTGGATTCTTCTTTAAAAGTTTAAAAGCAAAGAAAAACTGTTAAAAAATGAAGGTAAATACTGCATAAAACCAACATCTACAGAAGCAACGTTGCAGTTTCGCAGTATGGGGATAAATATTCCCAGGACCATAATTCTAAGGGCAGCGATACTAGATCATCAAATGACGAAAACCCAATGATGTGAATTAAACCTATGAAGTGAGATGTTAACCAGGACGGGGTCGCCACCAGTCCCCACAATACGGAGATAAAGAGAGAGTGGGAGAGAGCGAGAGAGAAAGGAAAGGGATGTATCAGTAAGCTACACCTAACAACTCCATCTAACTCCATTACGGGTGTCGATCCGTCACGTCGGCCGGTGATTCGCCTGGGGCAGAGAAAGTGGTTTACGAGGAGCAAAAGTGAGGGGAGCGACGCTAAACACTGAAAGTAATGAATATAGTTGCCACGAAACTTGTCTATTCGTGACCTGACTGACCAACCAGAGGAGGGGTTCGAACTTTCAGTCGATCGATACGCAGGAAAGATCAAGATTAATGAGATGTCGGTAGAAGGAACCTAGCCGTTGTCGCGTACCGTTTTAAATTCTAGTTTTCAATTTATTTCTTCAGCAAAGCCCGATTCGTCGATCTGGTGTGAATGTTTAAGTTGGAGGGAAAGAATGACCTGAAATGGCATCATTATTAAAATAAAAACGCCTTTTTTAACGCATCGAGGAAGCTTGCAAGCGTAGTAATTTAATATGCTTTGTGAATATTAGTGGCAACCTCGGCATAAGTAATATCTCACTTTATATCTTCTTGATTACATGATATCATTTCTTTATTTATGGGAAAAAACTAACATTTTCATTACATTTATTTGTAATCTTTTAATCCGATTATATTAACCAAATCAGTAAATCCTATTTCTTTCTCTGTGTATCCTCTCTTTCTTAATGATTCCTCTGAGAACTTATATTTAATCTCTGTCGAATACGGTTGGGTAATTAATACTTGCGATTGAAGGTTAACGACTGCTCTTTATCTATCTTTGTTATATTAAAAGGCACGAAATTACAATTAAATACGGTATGTTCTGAATTAGTATTTGGAAAGCTGATAAGAAAAACTCTATTTTTAATAATACAATATATCTTGATTGTTACTCAATCAGATACTGGAGATCGAAAATGGGTGTTATTAGCAAGCTGAAGAAGGTCTCAGACTCGAGTTTTCTCGGCAAAATATAAACCAAACTTAATCATAAGCTGTGGTTGTTTGACGGGTGAGAGTGAAGGGGTTTTTAAACACTACGGTGTGTTAAATTCAGACACCTAGGTAAGGGTACCAATTCCATCCCGTTGGTGCCTTTGGTCTCCTAAGGAGGTATGAATGCCAAAAACATTACGAAGTTTCACTGTATGCTTAAGTAGTTTAATTTTACGCTTTTAGAATAATACCATTTTCAATTATTATCATTTTTCAATACCATTAAATTTTTGGGTAAATGAGGAAATTTATTCGTGGTTTTTCAGGTTTGATGTGAGAATTAATATAACTCCTTTTCTTTACCGAATTCGCTCATGTTTGGACTTAAATATTTTACTTCCTTTCTATCTTTCACTCGGTCAGTTAGGTTGCCTAATTCTCACAGCAAGCAACAATTCATAGACGTTAATCCCATATGTGGCGAATTCCTCAAATAGAATTTCTCGTTGGCTGTCAGCGGCATTCTCTGAACCCGTGAAACATTTTTGACTGGAATTTGTCACGACCTTGAAATAAACATCTTCAAAATTCATCATCAACACGAGGGTTGGAGGGCTCATGAAGGCACAGGAAGTCTTTGAAGATTTTATTTGAAACCTAAATGCCTTTAGAATTGCATATATGGATTGTAAAGCAGAATCGCTGAATAAATTTTGTCGTTTGCCTGCAGTTAGCACTTATTTCTTGTATATCCTGTTCAACGCACCCTTTACCAATCCAAGCAAGCAAACGAGTGGCTTTGGAAGTCAAACTATTTTTATTTGTAAATTATTCGTTGAGATAAACAGCCATCTTTTACTTAACCTACCTGGCAGCACCTTTTGCAATATTTTGCTTGGGACTATTATGCAGCAGTTTGTCCGATCGGTCAGTCAAGTGGAAAACAGACTTTTTTAAAAATTACTTCGTTGTCATATTTGTTGTTTTGTTATATTATGGATGTAAAACAATAAATTTTACATAATGACATCATGTACGTCTATGGATACATTAAAGACCTAGATGCAATCAATTATATGGAAAGTGAGATGGTAGTCAGTAAAAATAGTTGACCAATAAATAATATTTTCTGTGGAAATTGCCTAGCATCAAAAGGAATTAGAAAAAGTATGGACTCGATTATTTCTCACAGCAATTGACTCTTATTGCAGTTGAATACACGCTCGTGTGAATAAAAATAATCAAATTTTGAAAGAATAGTAGAATCTCATGGGTGTTTACATTGTTGCTTAAGAAACGCATGAAAAGATGTTATTTTAATAATTGGTTTGACCGGTAATTAATTTATATCACCACCTAATGTTCTATTCCTCTTGTGAATACAAGCGGTGTGAGCAAGCCTATGTTCCCGAGTTGGAAATTTAATTAAGGAAATCTGAAATATCTCAAAATGAGCGACAATTGCAAGTTTTTGTATCGAAGATGTTTTTAATAGCCCTCTAATATTGAGATTTTGCTCAAAATACGAAAAAACCAAACAAATGATAGCAAAATACCTCGTACACTATTAAATCATTCATCAAATAAAAATACGTCTATCTGTCCGCCAGCACCCACGAGATCTTATTTCCTACTTTTTGAGGACAAAACAACGCCTTGTACTTAAAAATAGTGGGCAACATTGCAAATTTTTCGGTAAATTGTTATTTTATGCGTATGCTAGCGCATCAATCCGGTATAAGAGAAGCAACCATTTCAGGTAATGAACAATTTGCGCTGTCTCGGGTCCGATACTATTCTTTTAACATATCATTAGTTTAAAAAACGAACAAATTACAATTCTCCTACTACATAATTAATGCTTGAGAAGACGCAAAATTTTGGATATGAAGGTACCACCTCACTCTATTTCTGGCATGTGCGTTGATGAAAAAATTTCAATTCACGTCAACTGCCATAAATGTAAATTTCTCTTCAATATCTCGAGCCAGGCGTCACTGGAGACAGCGTATAAAACTTATTCCATTGCGATGGTGGACTTTGGATGGACGAAACGTGGATCTCACTCTAAAGTAAATACTGAGCATTAAGATTCGACCCAGCGATTTCCATGACTACGGAAGCAAGAACTTATTCCATTAAAAGTGGAGGTCATCGAGGCGTGAAAAGAAGGCGTCGCTCGTCCTGTGTTTATGAATGAAGAAACGTCGAGGAAGTAGTGCATGTGATATGATATTCATTTGGCAGTGGCAACTGTACGTGTACTCGTAAAGTTGGGACACTTCTCGCTCCTTTGGTTTGAGTTGAGTTGCGATGAAGAGGTGGTAAGGAGTGAAGTGTCATAATGTGTGACTACGTTATCAGCGGAGAAAAACTTCCATTGGAAGAATTTCCCCAAGAAATTCATAGACCGTTTACGTTTTCATAGATTTCATATTTCTTGAAACTATTTGATCAATTTCTTTACTTAAGTCTATCATTTCACGAGTTTATAAATATTTTTTTATAAATTTTGTGGTTGAATATTAAAATTATATTTTTATTTTCTTTGAATACGCAGGAATGCATTCACTACTTGACTCATTATAGGATATTTTTGGTTGGTGTACTTTTTAAACTATTAAATTGGAGTTCCTTTTACGTACGGGTAAAGGTAGATATTTGTGAAACAATGCATTTTAGGGGGGGATAGTTCCCACAAACATTTGGCACCCGCTCGGACATTAGATGGATTTTCCAAGTACAATAATGGACACTGAAACACCGGAGCCGACGGCCTATTAGCCGGCCACTAAACCACCAGGCCGAAAATAAATAACCCCTTTATTTTTATATTAGATATTTTTTCAAAATTAGCATTAACGTGCTAATATTGAACAAATGAAGCTGACCTAGATGGATGTGGGATTCCTCGTTCGCTAATATAGAGTTCTCCGGTTCCATTGAGAGTGCTTTCTCCCACACTTACGGTCTGGATGTACTTATATCATAATCTTGCATACAATTTATATAAGACTTCCCACCCGCCGATATATTAACAGATCAAGCCTCTCACTCTCTCAACGCTTCCCTCGGACATATTGACATCTCTCATCTCTCCCTTCCCCAACCCCCTGCGGCCGTCACCCCCTTGCTTTCCTCACACCCGTACCTGTGACCCCCAATATCCCACGTGTCGTCCTTCCAGAGGAAAAAAATCTTCGACTTCTCTTACTCCCTCTCATCTTACTTCTTCCCTCTCTTTCCTGAAAAAAATGTGCCCGTTCTTATGTATGCTCGTATATATGTATATACAAGTGTCTCTCAGTGTGTATGTATCTATATTTATATATTTTTATATACATATATCGTTTCTGTGTCCCTATCCCTTTTCCTTATATCTGTATCCATGTGAATATGTATGTGTGTGTGTGTATACATTATTAGTAGGTAATCTACCGGTTAAGGCAGGTTTTTGGATGGACGTAATTACTAATTAAATAATTTGTGGTCCCTAGCAAAATACAACATCCTACTCTACATCAGGTCCCTCTTCAGCTCTGAGTTATATATATATATATATATATATATATATATATATATATATATATATACACACACACACTGTAAGTCACATATATACAACTGGTGGTCACTGCTAACATGGACACCCAAAGTAGTAGTAGCTTTCAAGTATTCTGATACATATATAGACAGATGAATGCAAGTACGATAAAACAATTGAGTGAAAATACATTTTTATCCCTCTATGTCAATGATATTGAGTAAAAATTCGTCTTTACCTCAGTAACATCCTCACCCTGTCCGAAAATCTTTCCCCTTCGGTGTCCATATAACTTTGTTCAATCCTTTCTCATCCTCCCCTCGTATATGAATATATATATATGGATGGCATGGGTCATGAGAAATATGCTCTAACTTTAAGTACATTTCTTCTCTTCCCATCACTATCACTCACTCTCTATCTGCCCGGTGTCATTCGTCTCCGCTATATTTTTAATGGTCCCCCCCTCTGTCCCCTCCCCGGACCTTCAGACTTCGCTTTTAAGTCCTCGGTTGCTTCAATATCCATTTGCATCTCCCTCGCTCCCACTCCACTCGCAGTTCCTTTTTTTTCCTAATCTTTTCCATCTCTCATCCATTGTCTCCGATACCCCTTGCTCTGCATTTTGCGTTAAGCACATCCTTTTTTTCTCTTCTATCTGGCCGTGCATCGGCGAATGAGAAATCCCACCCTCTCTCTCTCTCTCTCTCTGTATGTCTCCCCCTGCCCCTCTTTCTTTGCTCGTATCACCGAATTCCATCTCCTTTCACTTGTTGCCATGTGATTCAATTTCTCGTGCTACGGGTAGTGGCGCTGCAGATATTTTGGCATTTGTCCCTCGCCCCTTTATCTCTTTGCCGAAGAAGCGAATCTGTTTTTGCGCGTGTCGTTAAGTCTTTCACGTTTTTCTGACGGAATTTTTTTATTCCGTCCTTTGCTGATCTCAATTGTTAGCGTTTTCGGAAGCTATGTAAGCGGCCTATCGAAATTGTTTCCTGGCACTGAAGTGCACATGTATGCGTCGGCAATACAAGACCTGGGATAAAATTATTGCGTGATTTCATGAAGAACAGAAACATTTGACATTGGAAACTGCTTTGATATATGATCCTCGCATTTCTGGGATTCCGTAACTCTGGTATTGATATCTGATGACAGTCATTCCCCAAATGCTCAACACTACCAATATATTATTATATCAATGTAAAAGAAGGTATGTTTCTTAGTATCAGAGGAGGGCATTATGATAATAACAAATATTCGGAACAGGGGAGTGCAGGATAAGTACGGGAAAATATTTTTTGTGATAATATCATATGATTCTGGGTAAACAATGTTGGATTAAAGTATCCTTACATTTACTGTAAGGTTCTTCTGAAAATCGTTTGAACTCATCAAAACATGCTGATAATCTTTTGAAGAGAAGAAGAAAAAATATATCCTTAAGGCGTTGGTTAATTTAAATTATATGAAATGAGCCTTGATGCACCATTGAGTTGTTAGTCTATGGGGAGAAAAGATCAAAAAGAAGATTCCATAGGGAATATCTGTGAGTGAGAGAAAAAGTGAGAATTTCAGGAAAATTACTATTAGCGTAAACGGCAATCAAATTGTTTACTGTGTATGGATGTTAGAGGAGGGGTATTCGGTGAATCAATCTTCGGCTTCCAGTGCTAAGAGAAACTTAATGCATTAATAGAGCACTCACCTTCAACTTTTGAAACATCAACTATTAATCAATTATTATTTTTGGTCGCTAGATTGATAAAAATTTATGATGGAGACAAAATCTGAAATTATTCCCAGATTTTTGCGTTATGATGGAGATCAATGGAGGCCTACGTCCATGCAATTTGCAAGATTATCCGTGTCGTTTTTTTTCTTATCGCTTCCAGAAAAAAAATGAGAAATATCTTGAAAAGACTTGCAAACACTTAAATGACGTATCAATAAACTCAAGTAGCACAATTGTATCTCCGCCGAGAAAATTAGGGCTGTGAGCAAAATCAAAAATATTTTCCCAATGAGCCGCTCAAGATAAAAACCCTATTTCATTTGTTTTGAGAATTCTTCATGAGAATAATTATTAATATGCGTACATATTTTTCTATTTATTTTGATATTGTATTGGTCGCAATCTGAAGCAATCTCTTTTCAATGCAGATAAAAATTTAATCAGTTACAAAACGGTGACAGCACTTAGTCCAAATAATGACAGTCTATTACCAAATTTTAATGATAAGGATATTTTTTTACAAAATTACCTATACATTTTTATTCTGCAATTCTACGGGTTAAAGCCTCCTTTGTTATATCATATTGGCAGCCATGCACGGTATATATATTGAAAAATTAAATCAAAATATAGCTTTTTGGAGATGTTAATACTAATGAAATGCCATGGCAATAGACCTCGACTCATCTTAAAAGTTAAAAAAAGATATTTGTCCGATCAATTTCAAATGAACTAAAGCCAAACCTTCAACCTCAGTTATAATTATCAGTTAAATTAGAAATTAATTAAAAGAAGAGATGAAGGCAATGCAAAATATAAGACATCTCTTTTTATCTAACATATATCCTTCTTCAGTTATCTCAATCACGCGAATTCAACAGTACAGGTATGTACATATTTCCTTTGACACCACGCCAGTATTTTCATTCAGCCAGACTCCCCGCCCCGGAGCATAATTAGCGACTCCTTCGAAATCCGTTCTATCAATCTTTTCCTGTATCCATCTCTATTGCCTATTCTGCAAGTTGATGGAAACTTTTTCTAAGGGCTCCTTTTTTCAACGAGGTCTCACACCGATTGGGGTCTGCCGCCCAAGCCATCAGGGAAGCTCTAACAAGGAGGAGGAAGGAGGTGGCCCTGACACGCATCGTCGTCCCCTTCTGTCATTTCGCCTTCGGAACGAGGAAATTTCCAACCCCGCCCTCCCCCAACTCCCCTCGCGGGAGAGGAGGAGCCGAGGAAATGTGCGAGAGCGAGGGAGCTTTATCGATGCGGTGAGAATCCATTTCTCGATTATGAGGGGAGAGAGTGCCGGGTCGCGAGGGGGACGCCGCGTTATGAAGATTACCATCCTCATTCCCATACTGAGTCTTCTAATTTCTCCGTGTCGTCTCCCTCTACCTTTATCCTCATTTTTGAGGCATGTTCTGATCCTCCATCAATTAGCTCGGTTCATGTATGCGCATGATGGCTGAATGCAGTGGTAGAGTGAAGAATAGACACTATTTCACTTTGGTTGGATCCAAATTGGAATGCACATCAAGCTTTAGGGACTGATAGGAAGAGTAGTAATTAGCTAAATCGTGAACGGAAATTATCCGCTGGATTTCTGGAAAATTATACCGATAAGGAAGTTCCGAGGTCATTAGAGGAAAAAAGTGAACTGAAGTTAAATGATGGAGGGACGATTGCACAAAGATAGCAATGCATATCGATGCATACAAATTGCAGAACATTCTAATTTATTTTATAGATCAAGGTAATTCTTCACACCCAAGAATATTAATCGGGACAGAATAAATAAGCGGGACATTATGACAGTAAAGAATCATTTTCTATCAGATTTATACATTCGTTTTCCTTTCGAGCGACTTGTAGCATGGAAACACTATGCTTTAATATATCTGCGTGTTAAAGGTCGTTTTTTTTGTTCAAGAATACCCCTACATTACCCTTCGACCCCTAGTAATATTTCATATTGAAATCTATCTTTTCGTTTAACAGGACGCTGCATTACATTAATCCGTCATCCCTCTAATTATGCGATTTAGAGTTGTTTCCTGAGCCGTCACGCATCGATGTGGTGGGTCACGGGATATGGTGAATATTTTTATCTCCTTTAAATTAAATCCTACTCGTAATCCATCCTCCTTTCCTCGACGATCCCTCCCCCTCCTCCGTCTCTGGCGGGGCATCTCCCTTCAATCGTGCGTTCCAGGTTGTATCTCCCGAATCAGGTCCTCCCTCCGTGCCCTCCATTTTCATTCAAATCTCAATCCCGCTCGTTTCACACTCCCACTCTTCCTTCTTTCCCCCGTCCTTCCACCACTCCATTTCGCTACTCTCCCCTTCCCTCCTCCCCCCATTCACGTCCGTCCATCTCCCCCAACCGCCACCATGTGGCCCTCTTACCACTTGCCCTCTCTGCCGTCCCTCTTTAAACTCTTTCGCTTCCCTCGCGCCCTTTTCTATGCCCTTCAGCGCGAGGATATTTTAGGATGATAGTAAGGGTTCCCTCTCTCCCTTTACTGAAAGTTTAGGGTTTTTCGCGACATTCGAGATCGAGTATCATCTTCCAAGGTATGAAATATATCGTAGATTTGACAATGCGCCTACATCTTTTATCTTCTTATTTTCACACTCTCGTCGAACTCTAAACTATGCAACTAGATGGCTGTACTATAATAATTTAGCAACAAGAACTCCCTGCCTGACAGTAAATTCCTTTCAAATCTATAATCTCATTCCATCTTTCCCTAGGTCATCCAAATTGCATTCTCTATCACCTCCATTAACATCCAGTCGCATCTAAGTAATGTGTCTACCTTCCCTATCTCCCTTGAATTACTACTCTCTCTCTCTCTCCTCCACTTCCATCCCTAGGACTCTGTTTTTATTTCCGATGAATATACTTTCTCCATTCTTTCCACACTCTCTCTTCTAAAAAATCCAACCTACGCTTATTCTTCTATCTTAATGTTCAAATTTCGAAGCCATACTTACATGTTTTCAATAAAATCTTCTTTATTAGTAATCAACTCCCGTATCTTTGTAGACGCTGTTTTACCCAATGTAATTTTTAATTTAATTCCTCTGCTACCTCACTTACACTTATACGAAAAAGATTCTAGATAAAGGATCGTGTTCCACCTCTCCTGGTATAATTCTCTCAACTTAAGTGACGCTCAGACATCCAAGTTTTCAATATTGCGGATTCAGGATCGATATTGTGGCACGCGAGCATGATCATTTCGTAGCAAATAATAATGCACTGATACACTGTTAGCAGTGGAAAATGGCATTATTATTGGTACGAAACGATCAATTTTTCGTTAATATTTTCCAATAATCCTTGCTTAGGTTTGTGGTGTGTCCTGTTATAACTTTGTGGAGGGAAGTTTTCAAATTAAAGAGGGATTCTTTACAAAAAAATGATGAATGATAGTGCCTCAGGTCCTTGTCATCAGTTCTATCATCTTTAAAAATGTATTTATTTTTATCGAAAGTCGTTCTCCTCATGTTTTATCTACAAAGCCCATTTCCGCTTAAAATGATTCCTTAATTTGTGACGTGTTCCATCTAACCTGATTGATGTCCTGCTATTTTAATGTTTAACTTCTTTTTAGAAGCTCCATTTTTTATGGCCAATCGGATACATCACTTCTCACACTTTTTGTATTGCTTTCAGCAGCAGCAATTTTAATCCTCTGGAGGACTGATTAATCGTAGAATGATGATGATGGGCAGGCATATCATGATCTAAACGATGAAGAAAGAATCGCCATGGGGATGGAAATGAACGGCGTTGCGTATCTAAGCATCGAATATCGTGTCATATTTCATTAAAATCCATATTGATTTAACCATAAATTAATAACGAATAAGTTCGAAATATTTTCACCTTTTGCGTTAGTATCCCAATTTGCATTACCTGGTGACTCAGCAAACCTTTTGATTTCTCCGTGAAAATTGTGCATCTCATTCTATACATTTCAGCATTTCCTCCGTGAGTAAGCTTTTTGGACGCCTGCTCTTCTCCTTTCTCCTCTTCAAGATCCCTCAGGCTGAGGGTTAAAACACTTTTTCAAAGTATTTTAACCACTCCATGCCTTTCGTTCCGTTGACCTCCGAGGCAACCACACCACGCTCCCAGGAAAGGATGGTGTGGCTGAAATGCTTTAGGATTGTGGATAGTTGGAGTCAGTTGTGTAATTCATTCGGGGCTGGTCATAGACAAAGGCTTCTTATCTGGCTTCATCTCTTCCTACAGGACCTGTACTTTCCCCTTTCATAGCACCTTCATCGTCAACTCATGCACGTAAATGAAGCGTAGTTCAGCCATTCTACTTAAAAAAAGATGGCTGGCTCACCACCATGATTACAGCGAATGCAATAAGATTTAATGGGATTTCAGGACACTTGACGGATCGATTTCAACCAGATCACTATTACACAGAACAGGTACCATTCATTTTGAAGAGCTTTCAGTAATTTCAAATGTTTCGTAAAATCATTAACTGCCATATTTCGGTTTGAAAATGCAATTCTTGATTCCAAACAAGAAAAAAAAACTGCACAATGGAAAACGTCAGGAACACCGGTTTTAATGCAACTACGTCATCATCAGGTCTCACTTGATGATGATGTAGTTACATTAAAACCGGTCGCATTAAATTTTATTTTGTGGAAAAATGCTAATTTTTAATTAATCAATATATTCCACCATACAACGCCTGAAACGTCTCTTTTTATACCAATTATGATTCACTTTTGATTTAGCGTACAGATAATTTCAGCACTACCATGATAATGTACGATTTTCTTCGCTTAATCCTTATTCTCTATTTCACTTTTTAATTTACCCTATGCATTTTTTTGCAACCAAATTATGTGTTCTAAACTTTGATAACTTTCACGAAAATCGCTCATTAACAAGTAGGATGGATGAGTGAGGCTTGTTGACGGTGAATTGAGGGTGAGTGTGTTTTCCAAAAAGCCCTTAGGATGATTTAAACTTCAGTATCGATATTTCGATCAATGTAGGTGGCCATTAAAGGGAAGGTGCTGTACAATGAGCAAAACCAATTCGGTTTAATGTAGGAATTTAACTTCTTCTTAGTCTGTCAACGGTTTTGGACAAAGGTAACCTAAAAGGTAACACGGGGGGATTGATTCCTCAGGCAAGTGGTTGGAAATCGTTGTCTATTCATCCCAAGCGTTCTATAGTCCCACCAAGGGACCAAGGGTACGACAGCAAAGTTCTTTTTCCTTTCTCCTTTTATCGACTATCTTTCCTATCATCTAATCCTCTCTTCTCTTTCTTCTTTATCGCATTCCCTCCGAGCAGGGACTTTAGAGCGATTTCTTCCACCTCAACCTCTTATCTAAGTCAATAAATCGGTAAGGACCTTCGTTCATTCCATTCTAAGAATTAGTGCAATTGTAATAAACTTGAAAAAAAAGTGTATATCTCCTCCACATTCTGAATATTTTTGTATAGAAGGCTGTATGACTCTTGATATGAATATTTCCTTGACATAAACGACATAAATATAAACTAATATTAAATACATCGTATTATTATTTGCATATTAATTTTGAATTTATATTATATCTTATATTTATTTTATATCTTGAGTCAACATTAAAAAAGAATATTTGGTCAGCATCCCAAAATATTTTATGTGCTCATTTCATGAAAAAATATCTGTATCTATGTAGTATCACTAAAAAGGGTTACTTTATTTACCGTAAAAATCCGATAAATGTGCAACACACTTATTCTCCTTAATTTTGGCAAAGATTTAAGGAGGCTGAGGATGTGATGATTCGGTTAATTATAACAGACAATAGCTTTGGTATTTTATTGAACCGTAGACAGAGCCCGTAGCTTCGCAACTACTAATTCCTAAATATTGAACGCTATCTAATACGTGAGGAAATAAAAAAATATCTATTTTCTTAGATATAAATATTATAAATTGCCTTATCACATAAAGTTGAATGCGTGGGATAAAGTAATACTACCTTGATCAAAAATTTCCCGGAATTTATTCAGAAAATTAGAAATACAAGTTTATTCATCTAAATCTATATTGTCCCCTTCAAAGTAATCCCCATCGACTGCAACACACTTATGCCAGCGCTTGATCCAATCCTCGAAACATTTTTTATATTCGGTTTTCGGTATGTCCATCAGTGCTTCCTGCGATTTTTCCATTACTTCCTCTCGGCTGCTAAAACGCGTTCCCCGTAATGGTTTTTTAACTCGATTGAACAGAAAGAAGTCACAGGGAGCCAAATCAGGTGAATTCGGTGGCTGTTGGATGGTATTTGTTGCATTTTTCGTCAAAAAATTACGAATAATGATAGCACTCTGCGACGGTGCGTTATCATGGTGCAAAATCCACGAGTTTTCTGCCCACATTTCTGGTCTCTTTCGGCGAATTGCTTCACGCAAACGTCTCATAACGCCCAAATAATACTCTTTGTTTACTGTCTGGCCTTCTGGAAAAAATTCATGATGCACTACACCGTTTTAATCCATGAAAACCGTCAGCATTGCCTTCTTTTTTGACTGAAAACGACGTGGTTTTTTTGGTCTCGGCTCATTTGGTGAACGCCATTCACTTGCCTGATGTCTGGATTGCGTGTCGTACTCATAAACCCACGTCTCGTCTCCAGTAATGATCCTTTTGATGAATGTGGGATCGGATTCAGCCTCGCAAATCATGTCTTTTGCGACGTCAACACGGTCTCTTTTTTGCATGAAATTGAGGTCTTTTGGAACCAACTTTGCTGCTACACGACGGAAACCCAAATCATTAACCACAATGTCTTGGGCGGATCCATAGGCAATGTTCAAGTCCTCCGCTATTTTTTCTGATGGTTAATTTGCGGTTATTGACCAACATTTCTTTTACTTTATCAATTTTTTCACCGACTTTCGATGTCGATGGTCTGCCACTGCGTTCATCATCTTCGATTGACTCACGACCACTTCTGAACCGTTCGTGCCACTGGTAAACGACCGTTTTTTTTAGAGAATCGTTGCCGAAACACTTTTCCAACATTTCCAACGTCCGTGCGCCACTAAATCCGTTTTTTACGCAAAATTTAATACAAGTTCGTTGTTGCAAATTTAAATCCATTTCTGAAATTGTAAAAAATCGCCAACACACACAGAGATAGATGTACTCTTGGCTACGTAACTTTTGCAAATGTCAAGTTATGACACTAAGATTTAAAGGGAATATCAACAACAGATGTACCAATTTAACAAAAAAAAACAGAACTCAAATCGGAACGATGGGAGCGCCACACGGTGGTTAATTCCGGGAACTTTTTGATCAAGGTAGTATATTATAAAATATTTCATAAGTTTATTCATTCAATAATTTTTTTGTTTTATTTATGCTTTACATACACAATATGAATGCATTGTATATGCAAGTGGAAAGATGGAAATTTTATTATTTTGCTCCTAAATTTATTACAAAATGACATGAGATAGGCCATGTCATCACGAAATTAAATAATTTTAATAAGACATTTAAACATTGAATTTTCAAATTTCTTTGTATTATTTTCCGTGTGAAAAGACAGTTAATGTAGTCAACACAATTTTCATGCTACGTAGTATCTTCTTCAAGCATATTTTGTTTTTTGTTCCGGTAAGCTCAGAACAAATCATAAACCTCGTTGCTGATAGTTCAGGACAGTGATGCCAGATTGTTAACGTCACCTTATCGTGGAAATATTTAAACGTTGACGCTGTGATAAATGATCTAAAGTTGAAGTCCTCATTCCTTCCGTACAAGCTTCATTTATGACTACGTACAATGGCCCTCCACGCAAACGTGTGAATGTATGTACACACACACCACACACACACACACACACACACATATATATATATATATATATATATATATATATATATATATATATATATATATATATATATATATATGTATATATATATTTATTTATTTATTTATCTATTTATTTATTTATTTATTTATTTATTTCGTCGAAGTAACACGGAAGTGTTGAATAACAAACTTGGATAACAACAAACAATATAAGAACACATAAAAAGAACACTCACACGTTATTTCCTGATCATTTCGACGGAATTCAGCTCCGTCTTCATTGGAAGAAATAGCAGTAATGACTTACTTACTGTTACTTCCGATGAAACCGACCTTACTTCTATTTCCTTCTACTGACCTACCGACCTTACCTCTATTTCTACCGATGAACACGGAGCTAAATTCCGTCGAAATGATCAAGAAATACCGTGTGAGTGATCTTTTTATGTGTTCTTATATTGTTTGTTGCTGTCCAAGTTTTATGTATATACATATTTATTGTATGTAAATATGAGTGTCTTTATTTATAATTTATTCATTATTTACACCATTTCATAATTACTTTAAATGTCCATTTCTTCCTCTTCCCGATAGTGATCTACAAAATGGAGAAAAACCATCAATATTTAATTAACGTATCCCCAGTGTTCGTAATTGCTTCTTTCAGTCTCTGAACTTAGCCATTTTTCTAACAGGTCTTATGTTAACAAATATTTTTTTCACATTTATTTATTTTCCATTCATTACAAATGCATTACGATATGACGTTTTTCGATTCTAACCTTATGCGCATAAAAAAATTCTGGAATCGGCATTCATTCGGCTATTTAAACCAAAGATGTTAGTTTTGTGTTATGCCAATAAAATAAGCACATAGGTAATACCAGTATCACCACGATATTGAATTTTAATTTCACTGACCAGTGAAGCCGATGATCTATCCATTGATGTCCCATCTTCGGGTGCCCGTACTGTGTCAGTTAGATGTCAAAATAATTTTTCTCTGTTCTTTGTCTCTCAAAATAACTCCCACTTTAAAAGTAGCATTCGTTCCGGATCGCCTTTTCAATGCATTCATAAAAAACCATTAGAACTTAACAAATTCAGAAAAGCTACGGGAGATTCCGTGACTGTAACTTTAACGGAGTATTCCGCTAATTATATGGCAACAATTTTCAGGTGTAAAAAGCATTCAGTTTAGACGAATTTATTGTACTCTTACTCTTTGAAATTGTCACGCTGTAAAGAATGATGACGTAAAGTTGCTTTTGTTTGACATAATTGATATTAGGACCCACTGGAATGAGGCTGGTAGGGCTGGTAGGTTTACGTTTCGGGCGGATTCTACGACCGTAGCCTGCATAATTTTCGAAAAAAATCTTTGCAGTAAAGATTAATGAAATGTCAAGAACGGGAATCCAAGAGAAATTTCCATTACTCGAAATCCGTTTTAACTGAGTGGGTCGGAGATTATTCGGATGAGCGTCCTCGGCTGCGGATTAGCTATTCCCTCTTTCATTACCGGCCGCTGCAGGTGCGCCCACCCACTCTCTCTAAATCCCCATTTCAGACTTTTCTTCCCCCCCTTTCTTAGTTTTGCCAACTTTTTTCTGACTTTAATTTAATTTACTTCTTGATGGTATGGTTTCCAGTTATATGACCTGTTAGGAGAGGAAAAAATAAACATACAGAGTGCGGCAACATAACTTCATTTTTTCAAACGCATATATATATATATATATATATATATATATATATATATATATATATATATATATATATATATATATATATAATTGTAATGCAAAATATAGAATGGACATTGTTTTCAAATATGAGGTCGGAGAATTTCATGAATTCTAATGAGGACCTAAAGATGACAATAATCTAATACACATATGATCCCATAACAAGTCTGCTCGTATTTGAACCCTTGGATATTTCGGTCTAGTACATAATGAGCATTCAACAGCTAACTTAATAGTAGAAGTCGAAAGCTGCATGGATATATTTTAAGGTATCTGAAATATTAATACCCGTTTGAACAATATTGCCGCAGTATTCAACCCGTAGTCTGGTTTGACAAATGAGGGAAGCGCGCCCATAGAACTAGCTCAGAGGTGTGTGAAATTCACTCATCAGGGTAGGGAGTAGAATCTTTATCTTTACCTATTTCACTTGCAGTTTCCCAGTAATATCTAGTACCCGAAAAATCACACGGTTTGGACGAAGCTAATGGTTCCAGAGGTAGCGGACGGAGTCGAACCCGAGCCCTCCAGTTGGTCTGCCAACTTGTCTACGGCAGATTAAATATTAGAAGTAGAACATACTATGAAGAAATCATGAGAATTAATCCTTCTTAAGTAGATTTATCGTATTTAGTGCAAATTTTGTTTTCATAATTTGCAATTTCTTCCCATATCGTACGTACTACGTATTATTTCACTACGCATTTATTATCCCTTACGTCTGGGAATTAAAGTAATCAAATGATCACCCCAAATAGAAATTACAATCCTTTTCCATAAGGGTAAGGAAAACTGAAATGCTAATCCATTTGAAATCAAGGGCATGAGATATTAATTGACTTTGACTGCATAAAGAGCACTCCGTTTTCTGTCAACGTTATAAACTGTCTGAACGGTATCATGAGGGTGGTTAGAATTCCTCTCAGATTAACTGCATTTAATATTTTTAATAATTTCTTCGTGTAACATCCAAGGGCCCTTTTATTTTTTTCCTGCTCTTTCATGTGGACTCGCCGAAATTTCATAATTTTTCAAGACCAAAAATGCTAAATTTCCATGTTTTCACTATTTACTACATGTTTGACACAAATATCCTTATGCTAAGGTTTGCACTCTTCCCCAGTGAATTTATTAGATAATTTAATTGGTTAGACATAATATTTTACATTTTTAGAAGCCAGAATTCTATTTCTCTGGGACTGCAAAACTTTCCTGAAATATTTTAAGACTCAAATAATCTAATCACTTGAAGTGCCAAGGCTCTATCCGTCGCCTTCCACACTTTCATCTTAACCAGGATCTCCCTGATGATACGTCATTGTTCTAATCCCACCGCAATATTGCTCGCTCTAATAAAATATTTGTTTGAATCCTTCCGCTCCCTAACATATCCTTCTTGTCATCTGTCTCCCTTGACATTTTTTTCCTGTAACCATTCTCCTTCATAAATAGACCTCTGCGTGGGCGGCGAAGACGTTATCTTAAGGGTCCACACTGGCCTCTTCTATTTCTCCACATCTTCCCCCCCCCCTGCCTTAACCGTCAAATCTATTTCCTCCGCCCGGTCATCAAAGACCCCTGGTTGCTTACCTTTGGGGGAAAATAGCCCTCCTTCCCTGGAGAAATATACCCTCGAACCCTTTCCCAGCCGCTTCTCCGATGAACCTCGAAATCCCCCGCGCAACTCATGGTCTTGGTCTCCACCTACCTCCTCCTCCTTTACCTCCCCTTTCCCTCCACCGCCCTCCTCAACAACTCCCTCTGAAACCCTCTTGTCCTTCTCCTCCACCCACTGCACCCTGATTCTCCCAGTCCCTGACCCTCCCCCTCCCGTTTCTCTACCACACTCATCACTACCTCTCGTTCCATATCGCAGCATCTCCCCGCGGGAAAGGTCAAATACACCAAAGGGGTCCACTTTGGTGTAATATGGCCCTTATCCCGAACCAAGGATGAGTTCCCTCCTTCCTTCCCCGTTCTCCTCCTTCCCTGGATCTCGTCCTCTCTTTCTTAACCTGTTTCTCCACCTCCTTCCTTACCCTGCCTCTCCATCTTTCATCTCAGCTTTCCCTCATTCTTCCATCCCGTCGATCTTTTATTTCCACGGTCAAAGAGCCGATCAAACGTTCGCTTTTCTATGAAACGAAGATCGCGGCGTGAGAGGTTTCCGTAAAAGTCGATGGAGCGCTAGGTTCCCCGCGAACAGAGTAGCGTTACGGCCCATTACAGGTATATGGAGATATGGAGTTTCGTCAGCCGTGCGAAATTCAATAGAACTTGGCTAAGTTTTTAATTGGATTTCGGATGGATTATTTTAGTCCGATAAAGCCTATATACCAGTGGTTATCGTTGTAATTTAATTTTTAATTTAAAGTGCTAAATCCGATTTTTGAGATGTATACTTTGGGTTTGCTTAGTCGAGTGGATTTTTTTATTTTACGCTGATTGCTTCCACCGTTCCCTGAATGCAAATGCGGCTTAAGAATTGGTGTGCATCAAAGGGCTATTTTAGATCTGCGTACACGACAAATTGCATTCCTATTCAGGGGAGGAAATTTGCGTATTGCAAAATACCCTAACTCTATTCTCTACCCCTTAATACTGACAGTATTGTTATATCATATTTATATAATTTTTTCACATTATCTTTATATTGTAAATATCTAGCAAATCCCATTTTGGTGTTATTTGGTGAAATGTAGTTTAAAGTTTCATGATATTTCTTAGTTTTAAATTCCTTTCATATAGCACCAAATCTAATATTACATAGCAAAAAAAAGTAATGAAAGCATTCAATACCTGCCTAATACTTTGGCTATTATCCTTGAGAACAATATTCATTGCCTCCTGATCTAAGTTGCCAGATCATATTGTTTCGCCCTACCCTTTGTATGCTTCTCTAGATTAGTGAACCGTTGGTATTTAGGCATATTAGTCTCAACTTAAATTTGGTTCCAGAACAAATGCATAATACCATTAATTATCTAAATGTTGTCTCTATACTATGAAAGAATATTTATCGGTAAAAACAAGCTCTCCTTAAACCTTGAAGAAGAACTTTGCGAGTAATTCCATCTTTTCCTTATCGTTGCATATGACGTTATTTAGTATTTTTCGTCTCTTTTAGATCGACTCTTTTACCGCCTTAACGGCATTATCTCTCTAATCATCTAGAAAACTTTTGTTATTAGCGGCTCTATGAAAAGTAGGTAAGTTCAAATAAAATAATAAAAATGAGGCTTAATCTAGCATTGATAACGATGGATGTAAATACTAGTGCACGTAGAAAACTACATGACAAAATGAATGTTGAGTTTAACACATTTACACCTTAAATATTTTATTTAGTCCAGACCATGGTATTATCAATAAGTGACGACTTAATGGTTCAATTTATTTAAGTGATACACCAAGCGAAGGTGGTAATTAGCTTAAAAACTTTGTTGGTGTAAATTAATATGGCATCGCTAGATTCTTTTCTCAATCCCCATCATGAATGAAATATTTCAAGTTAAGGTTAAAAGTACCATTTAAATTTGCACAAAGTTCCAATTACGATAAAATTCAGGGCATATTGCTATAATATTGCTGTATGGGTCGAATTTTTTTGTCGGACCATGTGAAGCCAAGGGGGTAGTACAGTATTTTTCGTGCCTACCTTCCACCATCATCTCGCATGGTCTCGTATACGCTGCTAAACTTCGACGTCAGCTCTTCTTCCCACACTCGCCTTGCTTCAGCCTTCCTAAGGTTTCCTTTTAGTGTAGCCATCGATTGAAATAGCCATTTCTTGATAACTGTAGTTATCGGCAATCTTTATCCCATCCCTTCGGCATTCCCCCGAGCACAGAAGATTGACCCACCAGTCAATAAACCTCCCTCCTTGCACTCACCCCCCTCTTTACCCTCATCTTTAGATCCCCTGAGTGTTGCGCTGGAGCTTTTAGCTTTTCCCACGATGAATATCGGATCCATTACTCCCATCCATCGAGGGAACTCCCGTCGATGCCCACCTAACGCTCTCCCGCCTCACATCGTCCCCCGTCTGGTCTCTATTCGACGTTTTTCTCATTCACTCTCCTCCCTAACCCTTTCTCTCTCTCTCTCCACGTTTTTTATTCACGCAACTCTCGTCCATTACCTCCCACCCACGCAAATTTGCCCTCCCGTCCCCCACTCCACCCCTTCCGTCCATGGGAGTGGAGACCACCCATCGATTCCAATCCTTCGCGACGTGGCGATGAGGAAGCGCGCACGGATTCGTCGAAATTTTCCAATTTTGCGTCACGGTACGGTTGCATGGGTAACTCTGCGTTTTCTTTCCCCGTTTTTAATTTCTCGTCGCTCATCGTCTTCGATCCTTTGGATTTGATTAACTATCAATCGATTCCTGATTGCTTTTTGAAGGCGACGAAAGGCCTGTCGTTTTTAGTTGCGCTCTTTTTATTTTTTCCCTTCCGTTCCGCCTTTCCCTCCGCGCTCTCTTCCCTCTCATTCCATGGTACGCCGTCGGCTAAACAGCCAACTTTCCATCCTGCTGAATTCCCATTCCCTTTGGTGACGAGGTTGATTAAATTTGCCTGCGCCCCCTGGATTTGAATTACTTAAGTGTGTGCCAAAGATTAATGGGGAGAAGGAGTGCAATTTTTTATTCCCTCTGAAATAAACTGTGTGCCAAAACCTTTCTTCTGACTTCCTGATTTGTGAAATTAAATTAAATTCAGGTCCAGAGAGAAAATATCCGAATTTAATATGCATAATATGAACAAATAAATAATTTTAATTTTAGGATTAGTATGCTGCCCTGTTTATGAAATATTTCTTGGCATGGATGGCGTTTAATTATATAAATTTCGGACCCTAATCAAGGAAAGAGTCGGAGATATTTTCAATATACATATAATTACATTTAACTATTATAACGCAGTCACTATACAGTGTCATTGATTCTAGTGTAAGTACGAGGATGTGCTATTTTTAACATTATTTAATTCTTAGTAGAAGTAAACGATTCTGATATGATATGCCTTTGAGAGGTGCATGTGAAATCCTATCTAGAAGAGTAGATAGATTAGGGAATGAGCTCTTATTAGAGGTTACGTCGTTGTATTAAATATTTTGAGAGCTAGATAAGATTAAGTTCATTTGAAAAATAAATATGTTTACGTATGAAAACCTTGAAAATCCAATTCAAAGATAATTCTTAGAGCGTTTATATAATTTCGCTAGTTTATCTCAAATCATTGTTCCATTGAACCTTCTGTAAATTGGTATGTTATTTGGCATTTTGACCTGGGAGAGAGAGTTCGATTTGCAGGGAGGCTTTGAGAGAGTCTATCCTGGAAAATGCATCAAACAATTGAAAATCTTATCTAAAAGTTAAAAGCATGCTTCATACTTATGCAGCGGTTAAATTAACATTTTCTAAACTCTTATGCTGAATTCTAATACACCCGGTGACTTGATGTCTGATGATGTTTTCGCAAATTTGTCATCCAAAGTAGTTTTCAGTCCAATTATTAGCTTACTATAGTTTTCTGCTTTCTTCCCATCTTCTACATTTATTTGTAACCTCTTATTTTTATTAATTCCATCTTTTGTAGTTATTGACACTGTTCATCCTTTTGATATACTCTTCGATAAAATAGTCCAATGAGTTTGTCCTATAAATGTTGGCTTCTATTTGAACGGATATCTCCCCTCTTCTTTTATTCTATTATTTTATCAGGAATCTCTAAACGCTGATCACCGCATGCATTATAATTAACCATTCCTCAGAGACACGTACCAGTAACTTTTAACAGGGTCATCCCCTAATGTGCATTTCAATGCAACAAATTTAAAGTGTGTCCCTGACAAGGCGAATGATTTTTACACTCTGAAACTTTTGAATTTCTAAAAATATTCACTTTCCTGATGTTTTCATCAACCAAAGTATTTCCCTGCTTCTAAGCTTTAACTCTTATCTGTTAGCGAGGTATTTTTCTGGATGAAATGTCTCCTTTATCCATGCGATTCCACTCATCAAGTCTACCTTGCATCTCCTCTCACCAGTGATCCCGCAACCTTGGTCGCAGCATTCTCCTTCACCCGACTTACTTTTCCTGGAATCTGAGGGCAGGGCGAGGAGGGTGTTTTATGGGGCTGCGGGAAAGGAGGTGATGAATTCGCTGCCGTAAAAAAATTATACCTCTACTCCGGGAAAACTTCCGTTCGATTCGGTTGCTCCAAAGCCCCAACACGAAAGCCTTGGGCGACCGTCCTCCGGACCTTAGTGAATCGCTGCCTCTTCGGGGCACTTGGTGCCCGGCATTACCTGCTCCTCCCATGAGTCCTTTTTGTGGCTTCTCCGTCGAAAGCGCCTTTCCTTTGCTCTGCGTTGCCTGAGTCCACTTGATTCCTCAACGAAACTACAGTATTCTCAGCTAAATTTCAAATTTCTCTGGTGAAATGGAAGCTCAGAGCACGAAGTTCAAGTTAACGGGGCAAAGTGGCAAGCCGCACTCGTGCGCTTGCTTTCCGACAAAGAGGATCAAATTTGATCCGGTCGCGTCAATGCATTGTTTTTCACGACCTACCTTTGCTATGACGAATTTGATAGAGACAGTTTCCAATTCGATTCCCACAGCAATGACTGCTATCTTCATCTCTGATTAAGTATGACCCCGAAGTCAGTAGGTTTGTCCTCCAGACTCAGTCAGAAAGATAATATTGGGGTAGTCATTATGATTGATTGCTTAGGATATCATATGGTGTGAATTTCAAATTTTGGATCAGTTAGAACGCTATAGCCGGTAAAATCATCTCATAGAAAAGAGAAAACTTGGATGGTTTTGCTAACGATTCGTCAAAATATATAGATTTTAAATGTTCATTGAAAATAATAATTGCGTTGTGAAACTGATAACAGGCTCTTTAAAATGCCATTTAGAGCTTATACTATTCTATTTTGCAAAGTCCATGAGAGCATAGTCTGTCGACTGTTCTTCATTTCATTTGGAATCTCACACTATGTTTTATCTTTTAAGGGTACGATGGGTAAATGGTCTATTAGATGATTCAAGTGTGCTGTCGTAATTTTCGTGGTGGAACGGTATCCACGGAGCGAGCAGGGTAGCGGATGCGTCATCAATCAGACGAGAAACAGCGTGAACTCGACTAACGTATCCGCGCGAATCGTGAGCACAACGCGTGACAATTAAGATGAATCGCGCGGCATTATCTCGGTGGATAAAAGAAAAAAAAGGGGTAAAACCCTGAGCGCACCCCATCTCCGGAATTCACCATCGCGAACTCACTCTTTTTCTCTCTCACTCCCCGGCGGAACTGAACAAACGCCCGCGATTTCTTTTTTTAATATATTTTTTTATCGGTGGTGGGATGTAACGAATCGCACCGCAGCCCTCGGAATGACTTATTGCCGGACGCCGCCCCCTCGAGACCGCTCCACGGATCGCACAGATTCCACCTTATCACTATTTCACGTCGCTCCCCCATTTCACAGCCTCCCCTTTTAACTCCCCTCGGGGTTCTTTTTTCGAAGGAACTTTTCAATCCCTTCACCCATGCACACTCTCGCCTTTATCTCCGCTCCACTTTCGGGATTCTCTCTCGTTCCGTCACACCTCCTCCTTCCTTTCTTCCGTCACGTAGCTTCTCCCAGCCCCGTTGACCTCACCCTACCCTCCATGTCGCCCACCAGGGATCGTTCGCACCCTCGCCCCAGCCAACCGAAACCATTTCGTGCGGGAACATGGAATAGGGTCGCGGAATTCGTCCTTGCTCGTGGAAGGGAACGTTTGCCCTCGACTCTCGTTTTCATCAGCCTTCGATGGATCAGGACTTTTCTCTTTGTCACATTCAGCCGTTCGTCCATTGATACTTATATTGATCTCCTCGTTTTCTCACACCAAAATGACCATAGTTTCAAAATAAAAATAAGGACGCAAAAAACAAATAAGAAAAAATACTCTTTTTTAAATAGAACTATAATTGATTGGAACCAGCTGCCTGGAGGTTTTTTTGAGCCCTTTCCATCCAATTTTAGAAGTTTTAAGTATAAATGTAGAGCAGCCACTGGGTAACTTAATTGTAGTTATTAAAATATTTTTTGTATGTGATGTGGAAGTTTGCTTGTGTGTGATGTGGAAGGGTCATTGTATGTAAAAGTATTTTGTCTCTTATCTGTTTTTATAGTGCGTGTATGTATATAATTTTCGTTGCAAGAGTTATCTTTGACCAAACTTGACCATTGCCACCAGGAAAATCGCCTAATTGCGACGTAATTGTAAAATAAAATAAATAAAATAAAAATAAATACCGATACTCATCCAGAATGAACTTTTCAACAATTTGTTTTCGTTCTAATTTAAGTGTTTTATATATTATGATAGGTTTGTAGTAAAGGATGTCCATTCTCTTAATTGACTTTGACGAGAAAAAAAGAGTGTTTACCATCCCTAAGAGAGTGTACCAACCCTAAGAAGAAAATTCAATATTTTTCCGGTTTCTACAATATTTTTATGAATAAAATAAGGATTAATTTTTTCCTGAATATTTATATGAAAATATGCCATGATTTCAGCAACCCCGTTACTCGTAGGATATATTATAAAAAGATGTGAGTAGTTATTTTATAACCACATTGGATTTTACTGAAATAATTTAAATTGCGTAAATATTACAGTAACACTGAAAATTCAATTATTTAATGGCGTAATCATACTTTTAGAAAATATAATTCTCCATTAAAAACATCCTCTTTGCATTCAAAAGAATTTATATTTTCACTGGAAGAATAGGTATCAAACTTGAACTGTTTGAAATAATTACTACATTGCTTTAACATATTACTAATGTTTTGCTCCAGTATCTCTTAGTGAGATCAAGGCTTTTTAGAAGATACTGAATATTTTAAGCATAATTATTCAATCCAGTAGGTGCGCTCGATTAATTCAGTATCCCTAGTTTCTTCGAGAACCTTCATCCATTAAAATCAGTCACAGCTGCAAACTATACTTAAATGTGAAAAGTGAAAGTATTGAATCCATCACTTGAGTAAATCTGAATCTCATCTTTCACCTAAGTATTTTGCTGGGCGTTTATTTAGTTTATGAGAGTGTTTGTCGAAAAAATGATATTTTGAAACCATCCAGGGTGAAAAATCAAAACCTGTGAACCTTTCCACCGATATTACTCGTATTTATTCCTTTTACTCGAATGAATGATTAATGGACATAATTTTACAACTGGAAATAAAAATCAAGACGGAAATACATTTATGGTTTAAAAATAATTTTTTTGGTAACTAGTAGATAGGAATTTGTGCGTATTTTCAAAAATTCCATCTATCCTGCGTCAGCATCTGCCGAATAATTCCCCTTGGTCTTCGTCGTCTAAGAAATTCTAATTGGATCCGTTTGCAATGCCTCCCCACCCTTCCCGAGTGCCCCTCAACGGAGTGTTAACTCATCCTCTTCCCGGGTTTTCTTCCGTCCCTTTGTCCCTACCCCGTCCTCTCTCTCTCTCTCTCTCTCCCTCCGTCATACCTTCCATCCAAGAAGTCCTTCGATCTCCTGGAGCCACTCCCCCAAAGAAGTTACATTCACCCCTGCTCTCATCCGAACCCCTCCGAAGGTGCAATTCATCTCCCAAGGACTTCAGCCCACGCCCGAACCCAAAAAAAAATAACTCTCCTGGCAACTTTCATTCCAACCAGACCCAAGATATTGGCATTCCCTGCCTACCTGTGAGCCATTCACGGGACGGGATAAGGAAGGGACCTTCAGGGGATGATGGAGGACGGAGCGAGAGTGAGATAGTGTCAAAGGCAAAAGGAAACCGAGCACGGGGTGAGGATATGAGAATATCCGTGTCAAACGCTCGCCGCTTCATAGGAAAAGGGGCCGATTCCACTCATTCTACTCCGGAGAGAGCGAGATGGGAGTTCAAAAATCTGCATAATCTTTTATTTGACCCTTGTAAGTCACCTCGATGGCGAGTGGCAGGAGTTGTGCGGTGACTAGGAATTTGTATAATGGATGAGATCATCAGTACGTGGTATCTTTTTATGCTCATGAATTACGGCTTATTGCGTGTGCGATCCATGCTGTTGTGCTAACGAATTGTGCGAAGAAAAAGTAGTTTCTTAAGTCGCTCCGTTTGGCAGTCAATTTACCTTAATTTCCTAACTTCGTCTCACCTGCAAGTGAAACTCAGGTATAGATTTATTCCCTCTATGCCGGCATTGAGCTCTAATAATCTAAATCTATCTCGTAGTTTAAGGCTTGCACGTAAAGATCATAACAAGAGGGAAAAGTAGCTAACACAAATGCAAGTTTAGTTGTGTGCAAATGTAGTTGCGTGGTGAGGGTGTAATATCTGTCTCCGAACTTTAGTCTCCCCATACTTTGATACTTGGTCTGGATTGAGGACAACGCCAAAGCCCCACTGAATAAAAGAATTTGATCGTTAAAATATGTATTTTCGGAACGTTAAAATTGCAATTGAAAAGAGCAAATTTCTCCCCAAATGTATACCAGATAATTGAAGGTAAATTGTTTCTAGATAGTATTAGTAGTTAACTAATGTTAGTTGCATTTTGCCTAGTAGTGCTATCAGCCTAGCTTCCTAAGTAAGGCCATCTCTTTTCTGCTGAATATAGTGATATCATTACAAATGGAAGTATATCTGCTTAGTAACGTTTTAAATTGGCAAGAATGTACGATGGTCCACTCACACTCATATTGCGCATTTGGACCTCAGAGGGTTTATGTAATTTTTTAATGATAGGTAGTTTTGACGCTTAATGTTGTTTTTAATAAACTCAAGAACTAAGCACTACTTCTAGTTGTAATATCAGTCTAATGCGATATTAATACCCCAAATCGTCGTCATTAAATACTTTTTTGCCAGTTTCCCATATTTTACACTACCTTCGCCGTCCATAAATGGCCAAATTTTACTTAATTCTCCGTCTTATATCCGAATTCTCCATTTTGTAATTATCATCGACTCCGACATGCTTTCGCATCTTGAAAATTCCTTCAATTTTGCATCGTTTAGCACAAAATATATTGTTTTTCCCAGTTTTTACGGCCTTAACGGTAACGCATCCTTGAATTTTATCCATTTCCAAAGCCGCAGAATGAAGCTCGCTCACTTTCTGTACTCCAGTCACGTGATCGGAAGTCCGTCGTCTTGTTTCCAAGGACGATGACGTCACACGCTCTCCTCCAGCG